>NC_052501.1:54536896-54662922 GCF_016617805.1 Bactrocera tryoni | reverse complement strand
CTGTTTTATTCTCATAAACCTCACTTTAGAAATCGCCGGCTTGAAGCCGCTTTTAGACCCATAGTCTCAGAGGCAAAAGTGTTCCATCGCTCCATATTACGCTTTGCTAACACGCAATTTTACCTGTTTTTACCTCTGTAACCGATCCACTGTAATGGGTATGTGCGTCGAGTGTGCTGTATGTTAGTGGATTAAACATCAGTAGTGACCAATGCTCTCTTGGTATACTGGAAATTCTGTTAAGTTTTACGTGTCTGCTATGTTTCTATTATGTCTTTATTCTCATAATTATGCGGTTTGTTTTCTTGCTCATTTGATAGTTTGTATGTGAGTGCTCGAGTTAATGCTGGTGTCTTTGTGTGTGTTGGTGTGAATATTTAGTTCTTTTTGTTTTGGGTTAATCTTCAATATACAAAATACTGGTAATAATATCGGATACAGAAGGGAAATGAGCAAAATATTTGTAGAAAAAAGATAATGAGACAATATTGATGAGTTGAAAAGTCTTTTCGTATTTCTAAACAAACTTCAACTTATTTTTTATATTTACACTTTTGCCATTTTTCAGCTAAATATATAACAAATACAAAGGTTCGATGTAGAGGAAAATGAGTGGATCGGAGGACGTCGAACGATTAGGTTCTCCGTCTGATCAAGTAAATTGAACGTGCAAAGCGTTGTGATGGCTGATTTAAAAAAAATGAGTAACTTTGGAACGAATCGTGCTATCATTTTTCTTAGAACCAAATGATCTTTTAAAGTGGCTTTCACTGATCGTTCCGAAGTGGCATCCAACGATGCCAGTAAAATCTCAAGCTGTTAATCGTCGATTCTGAACCACCAGTTCCTTTATTTTTTGGACGTTTTGATCATGAGTTGATGATGATGGCTGTCCTGGACATGGTTCGTCGTCAACGCGTTGTCGAATCTTTGAATAATTTGTATCAATGCAAAACACTTGCTCGCAACAAAAAATTATCACCGAAGTTCTTCTATAACATTCTGAACATTTTAGTGCCAAAAATTTGATTCCGCCCACGAAATTTAATGAAACTTCTTTGTTGAATAATTTAACTCATCGTAAAAATCGTCAAATGCACGTTACTTTCTTCAGAAAGACAAGCGTGTGCTAAACTCTAATGATTATATTGATGTGACATTTGGCTCAGATATCACTGACAGTCATACCAACATAGAAAAAAATATTTTAACAAATGCGGTTTTGCGCAAAATTTATATAAAAACTGTTACTATTTTTAGCCCACAGTAGTAGTTCCCGAACAAACTTGTGAGATCGGACTACTATAACACATTGCTGCCGTGCAGACTGATCGGTCAACATCAAGCTTTTGTCTCTGTGATGAATCTTATATATATTTTTTTTATTTTACTTAGCACAGTAATTATTTTGCGACAGACAATTTGCATTTCAGTCTGATATAATTGGTGTTTGCAACTTTTTTACAACTTTAGCAAGTGTTTCAATTTCTCACTGTTCCATTTTGCTCCTTTTCCCAAACATTCCGCTCATTTAAGTTAATCTGCTCTTAATTTACATAGTTACAGGCAATTTTCTCTATCATTTGGTTTTCACGTCCCTTCCACACTTCTCCACTTTTATCTCGTGTTTATTTCATTCAGCAGCAACTCTACAGCAACTATTATCCGACAACTTATTTCACAGTCACTATATTATGTGTGCTCTACTTTGCAGATAAGTCATTTAGTTTAAATGCCGTCATTTTACATATTTATAATTAAGCCGTTCTGCGCGACATTCAGCCAACGTTATTATACTATAATCTTCTTCCTTCGTCACGGTTTTTTACTTTTATGGGTTTTTTCACAGTCAGTCACCACTGGCTTGTGGGTAGCATCCCGAATATAGTGGAACTCGCCTTATCTGCATTCAGGTGAATTATCGCATTAATTCAATTATGTGTTGAAGGTAGCTACTGTAATGATGCGGAGCGGTGGTACATACACATTCAACTACTTGTATGTGTGTGTAGATACATATAGGTCTGCGCACAGTTTTGCATATTGTCGTACGCCGCTTATAGCATTTTCATTTTAAAGTGGTCGTCAGGTATACAATTGTTGCCACAGAGATTTCCCGCGTTTTGATTTTATAACATATTTCATATATTCAACTTCACAAACGTGTAAACGCCATTTTACTTACTTGAAAAGCTGATTTAATCAAAGTAAATGTGTCTCGCTCACTTAAGTAGTTGAGTAACCTATTAACAGATTGTCACTATATACACCGTAGCACTTCAGAAGGATATTCAAGTTTTCCGATACATATTTTTTCTACACTCTTAGCTGTAAGCTTTCGCAACACTTTCAACATTACATCGCTCACTCACGCTGCAATTTGCAAGTAACGTAAGTTCCCAATTAAGTAATAAGTCCTTCGATATGTCATAAGCCAGTGGCGTATGAAATTACATTAATCATTTATAGACTTGCTTCGGATAGCGAGCCACTCGCTTAATGGTATCACTTGCATTTACGCCGAATTGCGTTTTACTTTGCGCTTGTTTTTTTCACTTACTTACCTTGAAGCTGAACTTTTCGTTATGTGCCTGCTTTCGCTTTTTATACTCTCGCAATATTTTGGTACAGATTTTTGATTTTTTTCACCTAAAACTAATCGAGATAATTTATAGTTATAAATGACCTGTGAAAATGTATAATATCAGATATCAATTGGACCCACTCTCCATATAGAGGTTATGTTAAAACTACTAAAAATGCAATAACTCAATAAATAAATTGGTCAGATATATTAAATTTTACACTGGTGGCGGTATGGAAGGGATGGTTTGGAATGTGTATAAATTGGACAACGGTCATGACACTACCCACCTTGAGGAGATATTCTTATTTCTCCCACCTCACTTCCAAAAATAGTCGAAATTGAACTTTAGCTTTCCAAGTCCTGATACCGAACTTATGGACGTTAGCTGATTTTTTGCTATAGCTTATTTTTTTTTACCGAAGAGGTTATTAATGGAATTTAGAAAGAACCTTTTTTTGTTAAAGACGTGCTCTTTAATTAATTCCAAAACTAGGTCAGTACCTACTTTAGCTTCCTTGTACCTAATATATTAATTTTAAATTTCCGTTTGAATTTATAGCGTAAATATCAATCAATATGTAAGGTGCCTTAGCAATATTAAGTGAATCTTGCTACAGCTTAATTCTGAAAATGAGTGAAATTGGTTCTAAATTACATACATATACTATACATATTTATTTTAATTATTCTAGCAAAATCTATGATGTCCATCCATTTTAATTTTCCATCTATCTGTAAGCCATTTATGTTGGCAATATTTGTTATGTAATTGAAATTGAGTGGCATATTTTTATCACAAATGATGTGTTAAATTGTCTGGTAAAATGCACAAGATGCCATAACTATAAAAAAATATATTTGTATATATGTACACAGTTATACCTATACAGCATGAAAAATAGGTATACATGCAACACACATAGGCTTTCACTATGCGCGCAAAGTACTTCAGTTTCGCCCAAGAAATTTACGACTTTAATGTCACGCATACGCCATGGTGCACCCACATCTATAGCACTTTATCTCTCTTTATTTTCACGGTATGTCGCTTTGAGTGCTATTAGGAAATAATTTCTTATATCCCTTAAAAAATAATTCATTTTATTGTCACTTATGCGGCGCTTAAAGCCTAAAAGCTTATGTTCGTAATAAAAATGAATCGTATATCTTGCGAAGACGACATGTGTTGCTAAGAGGATGCCATATTTTTTCAGGAAGTTTCTGCTAATTAAGTATGGCATGTTAGTTTAATGGATTGAAAATAAAAATATACGATATAAAAATAATTTAAGTGGCATCTCAGGCGAAACAAAAAGCTTCTGTTCGTCTCAGTGGAGTATGACCTTCATTTTAAATTATAGCTTTTGTTTATTTTTAAATTGAAGATAACTAAAATAAAACTCAGAACGAATATTCAATTAATTATGTGTCTTTCAGTAAACCTCAGTGAATTAGGTAGTCTATACGAGTTGGATGTAAAAGTCAATTTGGCTTTCATTAAAAATCAAATAGATTATTTGAAAAAGCTTAAGGAATGTAAAAAAAGTCAATTTAAATTGCTTTGGAGCTATTCTCGATTTTAAATCCGTTTTAGACTCAAGTTACGTATTCCAAATGACCAAACTGAAATATAAAATTGCTTCGAGTAAGTTACCTCGTAACAAGCGTATAAAGAGATACAAAAAAAATGTATTATACTTATAGAAAATGGACATGAAAGTATTATTAAATAAACAAAATTAAAAATTCCAATTTATTTTGTTTTTAATCTTTATACTTCTCAATTACAAAAGTTACTCATACGAGATGTTTGCGGAATTTTATGGCTTGAATGAGTATACTATAAATTAAACCATTCGGTTCGTTGTAAACAATTTATTCATTTTGTTAGAACAAAAAAAATTAAAAATTTAATTTAAAGCAAATAAATTCTATGTCAGCATTTTGTGTATACTATATGCAATATTTTCTACTTTTCCCTGTGTTTATATCTGGACTGTATATCCATAGGTTGCTGGTTCATATCCGGCTCGAAGGACCATGTTTAAACTGTATACTCGATATATTGGGGAGCACTTACCACTGCGTTAAACTAAATAAAAACATCCAGTTTGTTTGGTTTTTCAAACAATTTATTTAATTATTATATATAAACTCATTAAATATGATATCGACGGGCGACGCGGCGATACTTCAGTTCCGGGAACGATTTGTCACGGCTGGCGATCGAGTGGATACGGATCGTGGTTTAATTTTTTAATTGGAGGTGTCACGGCGGAGTGTATATGCGAAAGTTGATGGTCGAATTGTATGTGTCGAACGAATTGCTTAGAACGAATTGTATGTCCTATCCTGTTGTCCATTCCTTTTGGTTTAGTGGGTAGGGGTACAGGTGTGATGAGTGGTGTTGTAGTGTCATCAGCTGTGGTGAATTGTGCTGTTGTATTAGGATGCGCCAGTTTTACCGGGTAGAGGGGGTGGATGTTTAACTCATTTAAACACTCTATCTCTCGGTCTCTGAGTCTTCCTTTTATATGCATCTCAACAAGCGTCAGCTGTAAAGTCTGGCCACTTTTTGTGCTACAGTTTATCACTTGCCGCCAGTTCCTCTCTAGTCTCTGTAAGTTCCGGCCATTTTTAAAATGTCGTGACCTTTAATTGTTTTTCCACTGCAATAAGTAGAGAGATATACCCAAGAACAACATTTACAAATTATTCAACTTTATTATTAAGATAATCGCTCTCCACTTGCAATTTCCGTTCACTTTTGCATTTTTGTGGTCGTAGTAATCATCACCTTGTGCTCGCTATCCGTCGAAGTGTTGAAAATTTTGAGCGTACACTTTGTTTGTTCAAGTGCCAATAAAGCAAAGAATCACTCGAAGTTATGAAAATATTACTGCCGTTCATACAAGTGTTGCTGAAGACCGCAATTTGTCGATTTCAAGACGTTCTCAAGAATTGGTAGTATCTCAACCCACAACCTGATAGATTTTGGAATCCGTATAAAATTGTACTCACTCAAGAACTGAAGCTATTGAACCACCGTAAACGTAGTAAATTTGCTGATGTTGTCTTGAAAATACTTGAAAACGATAACAATTTTTTTTAAGAAAACCGTCTTCTCCAATGAGGCTTAATTTCATCTGAGTGGTGCCGTAATTAAACAAAACTGTTGATTCTGGTGCTTTAAAAATTAATTGACAGTTTGGTGTGATCCTTGGTCTGTTGGTACTTCTTTCGAAATCAAGCTGGTGATACTGTGTATGCCAATGTAGATCGGTATAGATCGATGAAAACCAACTTTTTATAACCGCAATTGGAAGAAGTTGATCTTGACAACATCTGATTCCACCAAAATGGGGCTACTTGCAACAACAGAATTATTGCGAGAAAAGTTTGAAGGTTCGATTATTTCCAGAAATTGTGACATTGAATGGCTTTTGAATTCAATATTGAAAGTGTTGTTCATGACATACGACTTTAATAAGTGGAAAAAGTACTCGAAAATTGAGTGCATCGAATTCGTTGCTGCTAAAGAAGTCGTGGAGACCATTTGATTGGTGTTATATTTCTGACCGATTATACTTCACATTAAATAGGAAACATAATTAATTTTCTTACAAATTGTAGTGCTGTTTAAAAGAAATTCATATCACTCTTATTGGGAAACCCTGTATGTGTACGCATATGTTGTACGATGTTGTTGAGCGCTTGAGTGGGCACCAGATGCAGTTATGTTATTAGAAGCAGGTAGCCATGGTTGTTAACGCCAACAACAAATGAAGTGTGCTTGTGTACAGCTTGGTTATGGAGAGTTTGACCGAAATCCCAAAACTGTATTATGAAGGAAGAAATTTCAATATTTTTGATTCTCCTTAAGCAATTTACGTTGAACTTTGTTTGTAAGTATGTGTGACTGTGTTTGTGAGAGGCGATTTGAAAGATCTTTGTTATGCAGTTGAAAGCATAATTGGCTATCAAATGGTTGAACTCATCCAATCTGTTACCGTCTAGGGAGTTTGAGGCTATACCCATTTACTCACCTCTGCTACATAGTATGTCATAGATATTTCGTATATAATAATTAGTTTAATGTAAGGTCTTTAATGTCACAAATGTAATTGAATATCGTTTCGAAGAACATCACTTTTACTAAGCGATTATCGTACTATCGCAAACAATAATTAAAATGTGATGTATAGTCTAGGTATTTATCTTTCTGTTATATTCATACTCATCCTTTTTATGGCTCGTTTTGCAAAGCAAAGGATTCTTTGTTCTAAGTAGATTTGGTGTTTCAGTGCGTTAGAATGACGAAGCTATGCTCCGTAACTGACCGGGGTCTTTAAGATGGATGCCAATGACTGTATCAAGGACTATTCGTTCTGAGCTTGACGATTAAAGACGAAGAATGTACCACCAAGCAAACGAAAGGCTCGCCATATGCCTATACAGTATAGGATGACCGTCTTCTTAAATTGGGCCAACATAATACAGAGATAAATTCTTAAAATATGTGTTTCCAAAAAATATTTATTTTTACTAAGAGATTGCTCGAACTTAAAGTTTATTTTTTACTTTCACAATTTATCACAAAACAATTAATTAGATTACCTTCTTTCCTAATGACTTTTTAAAGTAAGGCAATTTCTTCAGAATGGGGTCCAGTTATGTTAATTGACTGTCATCTTTTAAAGTCACAGCTTTTTTAATAAATGTTTAAGAACGGTTGATCGCAAGTTAGTAAGGTAGTATTTTCCGCTCATTTTATATAGAAAACTGAGTCCCAACTAATATTCAGTTCTTTTTATAAAAGGATTTTTATATTAGACTACCCAACCTACTTTGGTTGAGATCTTTGTTGGCGACAAACTGTATATTAGAATACCCAACTCTTAGTACTCTCTCAAATAAATTGCTGCCGCTATTATCCTTCCGATGTCTTCCCTAAATTTAACGTTTTTTGCGCATCTTATATAGTCATATATTTCTCTGTGTTTTAAGATATTTTACAAAACACTAGCATTTAATTTCAGTTTATTGATTTATTGTAATATCATATGACGCGAACTCAATTCTGCCCAAAAGCTGAACGAGACACTAAAAAGAAATAAATAAATGAACAAAACCATTAAAGTTGTATATGTATGCGTGTAGATGAATGTATGGGAAACATAGGTTCGGCGCAAAGGAGCTATACAACGAAAGTTTCGTACAGGACGTGTGTTAGACAGCTTTCAGCACACGGATTTAGAATCAAGGCCAGCAGGAGAAAAGAGTTAAGTAAGGCTTTATAGAATTTTCAAAGATGATGTGTAATAAAAAAGCTATTAAAATTCCATGCAGCCTTAATTAAAAGCTGAATATCTCGAGAAGTGTTAACGATAGCGATTTTGACCTCGAACCCTTTTTGTAGCAAATAAAATTTCCTACAAGTTTGGTATGTACATTTTTTCTATAGCTCTTGTCATTTACGAGATATATACAAAAAAATGCGAATTTCGTGGAAAAATCAGGTTAAGAGCCCCATACTACCTCGTCGATGTGAGTTTCGACTTTGTTACCCTGAGCACTTTTATAGAGCGAACAATTATGAGAAACATGCGTCTAAAGTCAAAGCGATGTCATAAAATACCTCTGATCTGTAGGAATTTAAAGATAAAAAATAACGATTGTCGTGTATTTTCTTTGGAAAATTTTTACATGCCTTGGTCCAGTTCTTAATGTTAATAATTATGGCTACAATTTTCAGGGAATTCTTTTATGGTATTTCCAAGGAAATTTCGAGGGGACTGAAAAAAATTAACTTATAAATACTCACATTTTCTACTACATACATATACGCATATAACAACAAACTACTATGCGCATATACTATACATATGTGTATTTTTCGGCAATAAGTTCACATATAGTATAAGGCCACTATGTCCATGTCCACAAGCACGTGTGACTGTATAAAGCAGATTACCAGTTGGCAAGGTAAATAAAAGAAAACTGTGCCAACTGCTAACTGCCAAAGACAACGCAGCACAGCAACAATGCACTGGTCGAAACCAAACAAACACACACATTTATATACATACATATAAATTCACAGGTCTTCTCCATTCCTGCTTAGTGCTCTGTAGCTGCGGCATACTGTTCCTTAAAGCTAGCTGCTTAGCATTATGAAATTTCTTAGTTGGCCGTAGAGTCGTTTTGTCGCAAGTAAATTTTCGATTCTCCGTAAATAATTTCCTCCTTCCAAGATATTAACGGTGTGTCGAGATCTTGGAATTTAAGTAACGAAAAGTTAGAATTTTTGTGAGTTCAGTTTGTGGCCGGGGTGGAAGCTTAAAGTGATAAATGAAAACCGTTGGTCATGGAAGTTATAATGCTTAAGTCTGCACTATAAATTGAATGTGGATTTATGTACATATGTATGTTTGAGTCATCAGATATTCATGATTTTCAACTTTGTAATTTGAGTAGGTTGGAGTCATGTGTAGAAGTTCACGCAAGTGAGGAAAGTTCTCAGATCGCCATTCACTTGGGAGTGGCCAGAAACGATTATTTTACATATGACTCACGCAGCTCACGACTTCCGGTCTTTGACCAAGTATCCTCTGAGTAGCCTATTAACATTAGTTTGAAGGCGAGCTAAAGTGAGAAGGCGAAACATCTCCTCCGCAGGGTTGTGCGCTGGGTTTGGGACCCGCCACGTAAAAAAAAAAAACCCAATGAAAATTAAAAATCAGCCTCGGATGAGAGAACCCCCTTTTGATGACGACCATGGCAAACGAAAAAAGGACTTGGAATTGAGGGCATGCACCTGGAATGTCCGGGCCGCTGCCCAGCCGGTTGATGTTCTCGTTAGAGTGAAGGCTGACATCACCGCCGTCCAAGAAATGCGATGGACGGGACAAGGAAAGAGGCGAGAAGGTCCTTGTGGCATTTACTACAGTGGCCATATAAAGGAGTGCAAGTTTGGTGTTGGATTCGTGGTGGGAGAGAGACTCCGTCGCCGAGTACTATCATTCACTCCGGTGAATGAACGTCTAGCCACAATCTGCATCAAAGCGAGGTTCTTCAACATATCGCTGTTTTTTGCGCCCACGCCCCGCAAAAAGAAGATACATTCCGGGAGTTGAAGTGGGAAGCGAGACGCATTTGCAGACAGTAAAAGAAAGAGGCCGAAATTCGTGAGTATGAAGAGCTTGATAAGCTGCCCGACAGGGGTAATGCTCGAAAATTCTATGAAAAAATGCAGTGGCTTACAGAAGGTTTCAAGACCGGAGCATACTCTTGTAGAACCCCCCAAGGTGATCTAGTCACCGATGCCCAGAGCGTACTTAAATTATGGAGGGAACACTTCTCCAGCCTGCTGAATGGCAGTGAACGCACAACACCAGGAGAAGGAGAACCCGATTCCCCAATCGATGACGATGGAGCAGACGTTCCATTACCCGACCATGAAAAAGTTCGAATAGCAATTACCCGCCTGAAGAACAACAATGCGGCGAGGGTCGATGGATTACCGTCCGAGCTACTCAAGCAGGGCGGCGAAGGACTGATAAGGAGCATGCATCGGCTTCTTTGTAAAATATGGTCGAACGAAAGCACGCCCAACGATTGGAATTCCATGAAAAGGGAGACCTCACAATCTGCGCCAACTACCGTGGGATAAGCCTCCTCAACATCGCATGTGAAGCTCTATCGATCATATTGTGTGAAAGATTAAATCAACAAACTAATTGGACCTTATCAGTGTGGCTTTAGACCTGCAAATCAGCAACCGACCAGATATTCACCACGCGCCAAATCTTGGAAAAGACCCGTGAAAGGAGAATCGACACACACCACCTCTTTGTCGATTTCAAAGCTGCTTTCGACAGCACGAAAAGGAGCTGCCTTTATGCGGCGATGTCTGAATTTGGTATCCCCGCAAAACGAATACGGCTGCGTAAAGTGACGTTGAGCAACACAAAAAGCTCCGTCAGGATCGGGAAGGACCTCTTCGAGCCGATCGATACCAAACGAGGTTTCAGATAAGGCGGCTCCCTATCGTGCGACTTTTCAACCTGCTTCTGGAGAAAATAGTTCGAGCTGCAGAACTAAACAGAGAAGGTACCATCTTCTATAAGAGTGTACAGCTGCTGGCGTATGCCGATGATATTGATATCATCGGCCTCAACATCCGCGCTGTTAGTTCTGCTTTCTCCAGGCTGGACAAGGAAGCCCAGAAAATGGGTCTGGTAGTGAACGAGGGCAAGACGAAATATCTCCTGTCATCAAACAAACAGTCGTAGCACTCGCGACTTGGCACTCACGTCACTGTTGACCAGCGTAAACACCACCAACAATGTCAGCCTGGAAATCCAACGCAGGATAACTCTTGCCAAAAGGTGCTACTTCGGACTGAGTAGGCAATTGAGAAGCAAAGCCCTCTCTCGACGAACAAAAACCAAACTCTATAAGTCACTCATAATTCCCGTGCTGCTATATGGTGCAGAGGCCTGGACGATGACAACATCTGATGAGTTGACGTTGCGAGTTTTCGAGAGAAAAGTTCTGCGAAAGATTTATGGTTCTTTGCGTGTTGGCCACGGCGAATATGATATTACGACATTGACATAGTTCAGCGAATTAAAAGACAGCGGCTACGCTAGCTAGGTCATGTTGTCCGAATGGACGAAAACAGTCTAGCTCTGAAAGTATTCGACGCTGTACCCGCCGGGGGAAGCAGAGGAAGAGGAAGACCTCCACTCTGTTGAAAGGACCAGGTGGAGAAGGTCCTGGCTACGCTTGGAATATCCAATTGGCGCCACGTAGCGAAAAGAAGAAACGACTGGCGCGCTGTTGTTAACTCGGCTATAATCGCGTAAGCGGTGTCTACGCCAATGAAGAAGAAGAAGAACGCTAACAATAATAACTGGTTCAGTGTTCTTGTACCAGAAAATGGACTAAAACTTCTTCAAATTTCGGAAACTTTCTTTTCTACTTATATTATACGTATACAAGATTTTAGAGTCAGATTTTGCGAGAAGTGAGTTACAAACATAATTTTCACTGCTTTTAGATTTAAAGCTTTCGCAGGATTGAAAGTTTCGCATGGATGGTTAATTGGACTGCATTTTTATTTCCATTACCGATTTGATTACAAAAAACTGAAGAAAAAATGTCATTTTATCCAATATTCGCAATTAAGAGGTGTTCAACATTGAGAAAAATTTTCCTTTATATTCACCATTGTTTGCAAAAACCTTCACTACCTGAGTTAATGCAGAATGAAACTTATATGACAAGCTGAATTCAAATTTCAATTAAATTTTTATTTATTTTGTAAGTGCGAAAATCTTAACTAAATATAATTCTCAAAATCTCATTTTGCAAATTAAAAATATAAAAATTATAATTTTAGTCCAAAATATTGCATTAAAAATTAAGAAAAATTACATTTTGCAAATTAAATTTATTGCACGCAAACTTCGTGTTCTACCATTTTGATTATCTTCTGAAACGTTTAATTATAGTTTTAAGTTAGAAATATGTGAATTATCTTTATCAGTTTTTATTCCAGCTTCTGATATGAAAAATAATGTGTGGATGGAATAACAGCTCCAGTTATTGAACTAAAGTTTTTTTCATAATTTTTTTGATTTAAAGATTAAAAATGAAACTTCCATTTCCCAAATCCAGTTTTCGAATTAAAGAAAGAAATTTCTAATTTTTAATTGACAAATTCGCAATTCTGAACATTTGATATGGTTTCGAGGTTGTCTTGAATATTATAAGGAGTGAAAATTTCGTCGTAAAATATTAAACATTTTTCTTTTATATTCCACTCTTCACACATTACTCCACCGCGGTGACTGCAATATCTCTCCGAAGCTGGAAAATATGTTGCTCTTTGCAGTTTTTCAAACTCGCTCGCATATTTCGCGAACATAATTGTTACTTATTATCTAAATATGTGAATACGTGTATTACTCCATTCTCTCTACATTTCAATTATTTTTCGTTATCAGTGCATCTTATACGTGTGTTCTTTACGCTCCCGCGTAAACAGATATCATGCTGATGTTTAACAAGTAAGGAAGGGCTAAGTTCGGGTGTCACCGAACATTTTATACTCTCGCATGATAAAGTGATATTCGAGATTTCATTATCCGTCATTTACATATTTTTCAAATACCGTATTTGTGTAAAGTTTTATTCCGCTATCATCATGGGTTCCTAATGTACATATATATTATACAGAGAAGGCATCAGATGGAATTCAAAATAGCGTTATATTGGAAGAAGGCGTGGTTGTTAACCGATTTCACCCATATTTCGTACATGTCATCAGAAAATTAAAAAAATTACATACCGAATTTCATAGACAGACGGACGGACGGACAGACAGACATCCGGATTTCAACTCTACTCGTCACCCTGATCACTTTGGTATATATAACCCTATATCTGACTCTTTTAGTTTTAGGACTTACAAACAACCGTTATGTGAACAAAACTATAATACTCTCCTTAGCAACTTTGTTGCGAGAGTATAAAAAGCATACAAAAGCAGATATGAAACACAAAAAATCCCGAATGTTTATTCTAAAGCACAGCAGAAAAATGAATATATGAATATGTATCGGGTGATTTTTTAAGAGCTTGATAACTTTTTTTTAAAAAAAAACGCATAAAATTTGCAAAATCTCATCGGTTCTTTATTTGAAACGTTAGATTGGTTCATGAAATTTACTTTTGAAGATAATTTCATTTAAATGTTGACCGCGGCTGCGTCTTAGGTGGTCCATTCGGAAAGTCCAATTTTGGGCAACTTTTTTCGAGCATTTCGGCCGGAATAGCCCGAATTTCTTCGGAAATGTTGTCTTCCAAAGCTGGAATAGTTGCTGGCTTATTTCTGTAGACTTTAGACTTGACGTAGCCCCACAAAAAATAGTCTAAAGGCGTTAAATCGCATGATCTTGGTGGCCAATTTACGGGTCCATTTCTTGAGATGAATTGTTCTCCGAAGTTTTCCC
This sequence comes from Bactrocera tryoni, assembly GCF_016617805.1. Lineage (NCBI taxonomy): Eukaryota > Metazoa > Arthropoda > Insecta > Diptera > Tephritidae > Bactrocera > Bactrocera tryoni. Next base: position 54,649,314 of record NC_052501.1, on the reverse strand, counting down.
TCAAAATGGCCATAGAATCGCGAGCTGTGTGGCATGTAGCGCCATCTTGTTGAAACCACATGTCAACCAAGTTCAGTTCTTCCATTTTTGGCAACAAAAAGTTTGTTAGCATCGAACGATAGCGATCGCCATTCACCGTAACGTTGCGTCCAACAGCATCTTTGAAAAAATACGGTCCAATGATTCCACCAGCGTACAAACCACACCAAACAGTGCATTTTTCGGGATGCATGGGCAGTTCTTGAACGGCTTCTGGTTGCTCTTCACCCCAAATGCGGCAATTTTGCTTATTTACGTAGCTACGTCAAGTCTAAAGTCTACAGAAATAAGCCAGCAACTATTCCAGCTTTGGAAGACAACATTTCCGAAGAAATTCGGGCTATTCCGGCCGAAATGCTCGAAAAAGTTGCCCAAAATTGGACTTTCCGAATGGACCACCTAAGACGCAGCCGCGGTCAACATTTAAATTAAATTATCTTCAAAAAGTAAATGTCATGAACCAATCTAACGTTTCAAATAAAGAACCGATGAGATTTTGCAAATTTTATGCGTTTTTTTTTAAAAAAAAGTTATCAAGCTCTTAAAAAATCACCCGATATATACATAGTACGGAATCTGAAAAAATGCAAACAATCGGCGATTGGAAAAAGCGCGAATTTGCATATGGTTTCAGCGTTTTCCATTTAATTGGCCTACCGACGAAGTACAACAATAAAAGCACATTTGTCTACTGCAGACTGTTGTTTTTTTATATATTATGAAGCCTTTTCAGTAATTTCTCCGGTACCAATCAGAAAAGTTTCGACCAGGAATAATGGGATGCCCAACTCGTTTAGCAGCTGGAAAAGAGGGACGACCAGATTAAAATCCCGCCAAATTATTATTTGAATGGAGACATTATTCATTTTTTTGTCTCCATTTGTAACGGCCATTATTTCGAAGAATACCGAATGCGAAACAGCACGCAGATTGAAAGCTGTAAGTATATTTTAATTTTTATTAAATAAACTTGCATTTATTTTATACTTTTTTTTTATTTTACAGATAAAATGCCGAAAACAACCAGCAATTGGAGATAATGTGTTGTTGGCTGCAACGATGGAGGAATAACATTTAGTTTTCCAAACAGTGGAACGGTGAGTGAAAAACCATAATTAGTGCAAAAAGTGTTTGTGAATTTGTGAAAAATTTCGATGAAATCAGTGTTTCGATTGTGCAATTAAAATAGTAATTTTGGATAATAAAATTGAATTTCCGTGTGTTTTTAAATGTGATGTGCTGAACAAGTAGAGCGCGACAGACTGCAAGCGACATCTGTCAAATATTAAAATACACACGTTCTTATGGACACAGTTATGTAGTCGTGCAGCTGCCTCAATAATTGTGTCCATAAGAACATGTGTATTTTAATATTTGACAAATGTCGTGTGCGGTCTGTCGCCCTCTATTTGTTCAGAGCGTAATTGTCAATTTATTGCCATTGCCGTTAATTAGTTAAATAAATTATTTTAAAGTAACGATTTATAATTGAATATTTATGATAGTTACAAAAAAAGTCGTACTTTAAATATTCATTAAATATACACTTTTTGCACTATTATTATTATTGTTATTATTATTATTATACATATTTTATAATTAAATGTTTGCCTTTTTGTATTTTCTTTTGTTTCTTATAATAGGCGTAACTGTTGGCTCAACCGTTTAGGTGTTTCCGATGAAACACGTTCGGGGGCCGTTCCCGATATAAATTTAAAAGTTGAGCCTACATTTGACGTCCCAAATTCCGAATTAAAAAATACAATTTTATTGGGTCTAGAAGATTTTGCTCCCCAAGTTGAAGAAGCTGTCTCAAAAGCACAAAATGCATCGAGGCAGCTTTTTCCAAGTATTGAAAATGAAATTGAAGATGGAATTTTAGAGCCTCTTCCATTTTTTGAGGAGGATGTATCTTTTAATTTTGATAAGGCCGCGCAAACAGGTAGGGGTCTGACCGCAGGTACAGAAAGGAAGAATAAATTGAGGGAAGAGGATAGGGTTTTGAAAATAAAGTTAGATCAAAAAGAGCAGGAAAATAGAAGTTTAAAGGCCCAGTTAGTTGAAATGGCCGCAGAGTTAGAAAGATGTAGGGAACAGCTAAGGAATAGCTCATTTAGGGAACAGTCAAACCCTCTTTCTTTAGTTTGTAGTAAAGTTCCTCCTCAGTTAGGTGCTTGCATTAGGAGTAGTTTTATAAATGGTAATCGCCGAACCCATGGTCGGCGATATGACAATTTTTTGAAAACGATAGCTTTGGGTGTATTTTTTCTATCGCCAGTTGCTTATCGGCACTTAAAGCACCAATTAGATTTTCCATCCGAAAGTACTTTGGAGAACTTTGTTACAGACTGACCCCGTTTCCCAGGTTGCACCCAAAGTAGCATAAAATCGTTAGAGATTAGGAGTAGGGGATTCACTTTCGAACAAAAGTTCGTGTCGGTTTCATGTGATGAAATGTCACTGAAATGTCATTTGCAGTACGATAGGAAATTCGATAGGGTGATAGGTATTGAGGATTATGGCGATGAAAATCGCACTTCTAGATTAGCAACTACTGCAATGACTATAATGGTGCAAGGTATAGGTGGAGAGCCTTGGTCCCACCCATTGGCTTATTTTTTCGTAAAAGGTTCCTGCAAAGGGGATGTCCTCAAGAAATACATTCTTGAAGCCATTACCCAACTGCAACATATAGGACTAATTCCTTGCCATTTTGTTTGCGACCAGGGCACCAATTTTCAGAATTTCGCTAATTTGTTAGGTGTTTCAGCGTCACGGCCTTTTTTTAATGTTAATGGCAAGGAAGTGTATTTTTTTACGATATCCCACAAAAATAGTCGGGTAAGTTGGTCGGATATCGTTCATTTTTATGAAACCGACTCTAAGTCGAGTTATCGGTGTGCGCATAAATTAACCGATGCTCATATTTATCCACCTTCCAAAAAATGAAGGTTAAATTCGCGTCTCAAGTATTGAGTAATACGGTCGCTTCTGGTATGTTGTCCCTATATAGCTCGGGAGCCTTAAGCTCGAATAGTAGGAGCTTTATTAATACCGCGGAATTCGTTTCGTTTTTTAATAAATTATTTGATATTTTAAATAGCAGTTTCGTTGAGGCTGTTGTACCCACTAAAAAAGTGTTTGTAGGTTCCCCTGAACAATTAGACTTTTTAAATGAGGCAGAACAAGTTTTAAAAACTATTCGGGTCGTAGACGAATTAGAAATCAACACAACCAATAATTTTAGTTTTATAAAGGGGTGGGTGTTAAATATTAACAGTTTAAGACGATTGTGGCGATTTTTGTCACACTCAGGTTTTCCGTACTTGAAGACGAGACGACTATGTCAGGACAGTTTAGAACATTTTTTTGGGCAGATTCGAAGCAGAGGAGGTACTAGAGTAACGCCTTATATGTTCTCTAGTTTGTTTAGAAAATCGTGGGGCTTACGTTACGTAAACGTCGTAACAAAAGGAAACTGTGAGCTGCCTTTAGAACCTGATGCTACAGTAATTTCCGAACATAGTAATAATGTTCTACGTAATGTGTATAATGATTCACTATTGAATGACCTTTCTTGGCAGGATTTTCAAGGTCTACCACGGCCTGCACACTCCCTCGTTAGATCAATAGCATTAGATAGTAGTTTAGAAATTAATTTTTTGAAAGAAAATGCATTTAGCTACTTTTGCGGCTATTTTTATTTAAAAATTTTCAAACTGCACACATGTTCCCTGCCTTTACCATATTTAGGAGATGAAATTCCTTCGGACGAATTCATCTTCATGCATCAAAATCAAATAGACAAATGCAATTTAGTGAAGCCGCCTGAGGATTTTATTGTATTTGTAAAAATTTTGGAAACCTGATTTTTAGAAGAATTCGACAGTAATTGTCATAAAATAGGAATAGGAGATATTCTTTTTAATAAAATGGAAGATGTTTGGCCCTTTTTGTGTTGTGATAATTGTGACCCAAAAATAGTTATATCCCTTTTTATTAGAATTAGAATATATTTCTTAACTAAATTTTTAAATAAAGGCCTTTCTGTCCCTAATTTTAAAAATAAAATTTTGTGTGTTTCACACCTATAGGTTTCTTTATTTTTAGTGGTTACAATATGCGAACTCAAACTTACGATAGAATATAAAAAAGTAAAAATTTTTTAAACAGGTAGGATAAAGAGACTCTAAAATTAGAAAGCAATCTTTTTAACAAAAATTAGAATTTGGGATTTAAATGTAGGCATTTGTATATATGTATATATGTTATTTGTTATTATGCTGTGATATTTTTATATACTTTTTACATGAATTGTTATTGTTTTGTTTTTATCGTTATATGTATTCATTTATCGTTTTGTTTTTTTCGTTATATAATGAATTGTTATCGTTTTGTTTTTTTTTATGTAAATAAATTTTTAATGGGTGATATAGGCCTAAAGGGGAACCGAGCACCCAAAACTAACTTCGGTAACGCGCCGTTTTGCATACCTCCTGGGTGGTGTGGAAAGTGCAATTGGGCATTTTAATTTAAATGCCCAAAAATTCTTATTTCGTTCGATCTGGCCACAATGAAAAATGTTATTAAAAACGCTTATTTTGAGGCGCTCTCACACTGGAATAAGTTGGGCATCCCATTATTCCTGGTTTCGACCTCACAGGAGCTCCATGAGTAAAAGCCACTGAGTTTCACCGTCTCCGCCTTTAATTTCATCGTAAAACTGGAAAACAATAAGATATTAAGCTAAGACAGCGAGATTGGAGTTCCAGAGGTCTTATACAATATATTATTATACTGAGCTTTCAGTAACATCGTACCATTTTTTAAGCTTTACTCTATAATATTTAGGTTCCAGCCTAAAGAATATAGGTATAATTAATAAAGAGTTAAGAAAAGCGCCATGTGCCGATGAAATACCATGATTTAACTCAGAACTTCACTACACTTTTTTGATTTTTATTACTCATCGGTTTTATTTTTTTCCGATGCTTCACTCTCCATTTTAACGGTTATGCTTTCTCCGGTCAGTAGTGTGATTGTAACTTTTCTTGTGATTTTCTTGTAACCTGGTTATGAAAATTTCATGCCTCACGAGCACTAAAAAAGTGATATTTGGCGGTATTTAAGTTGTTTAGTAACAAATCGCTTTGTTAGCCAGCAGCTCAACTATGTAAGTCATGCGTGTGTTGGCGCTTCGTTGGCAGCTTAACGTCCCATTCTAGCTGTTGGCTATCGGCGGCCTGCTACGCCAATTTGTCACATTTTGGCATGGCGCAGATTAAATATTTTTTGTGTATGTTGCTTATCAACTTTAACTAATTGTTTCTTTTGATTATTTGTGTTTTTCATTTTATTCCAATTTTTTCGTAATTTATTGCTACATGTCAAACAATTGTGTGTGCACATGGTTGCATTTGAATTTCACTAGATTTATTTTCTTCACATAGCAACAGTGTTTTAATTCTTGGCTATTTTCTGGAAATCGCATAAATATTTTGATTAAAAAATTTAAAAATTTTTTTGTTTCTATTTTTGAAATTTTAATAATTTGCGCAAAAGTTTCATGGGTTATTATATTTCCATGAAAATATTTCCTATAATAAATGTTAGTGACTCTACCTTTTTTTAGTATTTTAGCTTTGCTTTTTTGGTTTTGTAATTTTGAATTTATTTTCCTGTAGTAATTTGCAATTTCTCCTACCTTTTTTTGGCCGTTAGCTTAACAGTCAATATATTTTTTTACAAAGCTTCGATGGATGCAGCAGTTTTAAGGCGAAATGAGGAAAAATTAAACATAACATCAACTATTTGTTTGCCATTTTTACTACAAGAGGATTTGCTTTTTAAATTAAAGCAAAAAGTAAATACAACGTAAGGCGCTTACATTTGGATAAAAAGTTGTGAAGATTTATTGAAAATATCACCACATAACAAAAAGTGTGTAATTTATGTGCAAAAAAAAAAAGGTGCGTGGAGTCCCTACGCGCGGATGAAGTTATACTTCTTAGTGATATTCCAAGAAATGCATATCATTTTGTATGAAAGAAAACAAGAAAACTTAAATTCACATTTTATAAATTTATTATAATTTATTATCTCCTCGAGCATGCCTTTGCCAACAAGTCGTCTTTTCGCGCAGATGGCAAAAGCTAACAAGTAAGGAAGGGCTAAGTTCGGGTGTCACCGAACATTTTATACTCTCGCATGATAAAGTGATAATCGAGATTTCATTATCCGTCATTTACATATTTTTCAAATACCGCATTTGTGTAAAGTTTTATTCCGCTATCATCATTGGTTCCTAATGTATACAGAGAAGGCATCAGATGGAATTCAAAATAGCGTTATATTGGAAGAAGTCGTGGTTGTTAACCGATTTCACCCATATTTCGTACATGTCATCAGGGTGTTAAGAAAATATTATATAGCGAATTTCATTGAAATCGGTAAAGTAGTTCCTGAGATATGGTTTTTGGCTCATAAGTGGGCGAGGCCACGCCCACTTTCAATTTTTAAAAAAGGCCTGGATGCAGCTTCCTTCTGCCATTTCTTCCGTAAAATTTAGTGTTTCTGACGTTTTTGTTAGTCGGTTAACGCACTTTTAGTGATTTTCAACATAACCTGTGTATGGGAGGTGGGCATGGTTATTATCCGATTTCTTCCATTTTTGAACTGTATATGGAAATGCCTAAAGGAAACGACTCTATAGAGTTTGGTTGACATAGCTATAGTAGTTTCCGAGATAAGTACAAAAAACTTAGTAAGGGGCGGGGCCACGCCCACTTTTCCAAAAAAATTACGTCCAGATATGCCCCTCCCTAATGCGATCCTCTGTGCCAAATTTCACTTTAATATCTTTATTTATAGCTTAGTTATGACACTTTATAGGTTTTCGGTTTCCGCCACTTTGTGGGCGTGGCAGTAGACCGATTTTGCCCATCTTCGAACTTAACCTTCTTATGGAGCCAAGAAATACGTGTTCCAAGTTTCATCATGATATCTCAATTTTTACTCAAGTTACAGCTTGCACGGACGGACGGACGGACAGAAGGACGGACGGACAGACGGACGGACGGACAGACAGACATCCGGATTTCAACTCTACTCGTCACCCTGATCACTTTGGTATATATATCCCTATATCTAACTCTTTTAGTTTTAGGACTTACAAACAACCGTTATGTGAACAAAACTATAATACTCTCCTTAGCAACTTTGTTGCGAGAGTATAAAAATCATAAATTGCACAACTTTCTGGTGCTTCTCGCAAAAATCTGCCTCGATATGTATTCACGATCATACGTATACATACATACATATTTACGCATGTTTGTTGGCGAAGCTGCTACAGCGGCAAGATGTGACAATCGGCGGCCATTACTTTACTTATGCCATAGAAATTCTATTGCTAGGAATATGGAAATGACAACGAAATAATGCAAATATGCATATTTCTAAAGGTCATTAATTTCCTTGAAGAAATGAGTGATCCTGAGAAGTATAGTCTTAACTTTTCAAAGGCCAACGCAGAGCATTTCAACCAAAAGGAATTTATTCATTAAAACCACCACTCAGAAGAAACCGTTGTAAGCGAACGATTTTCAAAGAAACATCATTTCTAATACATATGCCACAAGACAAAATTAGAAATGAACTTCTTAAACCTCACGCTGTCAGATAAAACGATATACCTCGTCATCGCGGGTCGATTTCCAAAAAATGGACCAACGCAGGGTTTTTTTTCCAAAAGGGCACATAAAATAGTTGAGAATTCGCAGAAGTGAAAGACAAAGGAAAGAAAAAGCAGTATAACTTCAATAATGAACAAGCATACAAACATACATATGCGCAGCAGCAGCAAGGAAAGAGGTAACAATCGGCGATCCATTGCACTTATATTTCTTTCATGCATAACCAAACCATAATTAGGACAACGTAATACAAGTGTCAATGGTGGTCGAGGTGGTAAGCGCTTCAAAAATTATGATGAGCACGTAGGCACGTAGGTTCGAATCCCAACAGAATTTATTTTTAATTGAATATGCCAACCAAAAATTTAAACATTGTTCTACAAAAACAACAACAGCATAAGCATGGCATCATTGTGTTGTTAGTAGAAAAGCCGAGCTGTGCCGAAAGAAACGAACAAACGATCGCCGATTGTCACCGCTTCGCTTGCTGCTCGAACATCTTCACAGACAAGGTTGCGTAGATTCATATTGAGCAAGGGGTTGCGTAGATTCATATTGAGCAAGGTTGCGTAGATTCATATTGAGCAAGGTTGTGCAACCTGAATCTATCGCTACCTTTTCCGAACTCGTATAAGAAGTATAACTTCAAAAGTATAACTTCAAAAAATTTACCAATAAAAATATTTGGCTTTCACAAACAATCTTAGTCAAAGAGATTAGTTTTGGTTTGCCTTTTGTTTGTTTTTTTAGTGACTTGCTAAAACGGCTTAAAATTTAAACACATTTTTGTGATTGATGAAATGTAAAAATGTTTCGCATATTTATTATATTTATAAATATTGTTGAGTAATTAACCAAGTTTAGTTTTGCACAATGCAATATTTAAAGTTTTGCAATGAAAGTTGTGGTGAACTGAACAGTGGTTGCAAAGTTTTCAATATGTAAACATTAATTCATCAAAACAATTTACGAAAAAGAACGTGTTGATCAGATGAAATCTCATAATTAAGTACGACTCTTTAGATACATGTTCTCTCAACACTAGATTCTTTGCGTCCGACTACCCGGCCTCACCTTAAAGTTGAAAAGCTGCTTAACAATTATGTGAATATAAGCGGATACACTACCCATACTTTTAAGAATTCTATAGAATCCTTTTGCACACGTTAGAAAATAAATCACATAAGCTAAGCACACATGTTGCCAAAAAATCAAAAATATCGGCAACACGAAAGAAAACGAGAACAAGAGAATTACAAGCAAAAGGAAACATCAACACCAACGTGAACAGGATAACAACATGTGATAGGTTCGCCTGTCAAAACACCTCACACCCACACCAAAAACATAGTCTGCGTCAACAATGAATGGTCAGCGCATGTGGAAACTCCTCAACGTAAGCAGTCAAAAATTTTTGAGAGAATGAAGCAACGAAAATAATAAAAAAAACTGTGTTATGCTTACTTGCTCTTAGTGCGCAGCTATTGTTGTTCTCATTTTTTTATTACTCTGCATATCATTGTAGATATCATTATACATCTGGTTAGGGCGTCACAGTGTTTTGAACTCAATTTTCTTCTAAAAAACATAGAATTTTAACAATTTATATACAACATATTATTTAACATTTTTTCTTGCTTGGCGAATTTTTAACATTTTGCTTCTGGCTATATTTTATTCTGATACATAAGAATTCCGTTAGTCAATTTAATATACATATAAAATTTCTTTGTCACAATGTTAGTTACCGTACTCCTCCGAAACGGCTTACCGATTTTTACCAAATTTTATATATGTACGTATTCAGTACGTCTGAGAATCGGCTACTACCTATTTTCCATAACCCTAAGCGATAAAGGTTGTGCACCTTTAAATTTTTTTTTAACTTTTGGACGAAAGTTTTCGATTTTATTCTTTTATAATGTGACATTAAAAAAGATATGCAATTCTAAAGTTTTGAAAATTTATCACCAACCCCTATTTTTATACTCTCGCAACAAAGTTGCTAAGGAGAGTAATATGGTTTTGTTCACATAACGGTTGTTTGTAAGTCCTAAAACTAAAAGAGTCAGATATAGGGTTATATGTATATACCAAAGTGATCAGGGTGACGAGTAGAGTTGAAATCCGCATGTCTGTCTGTCCGTCCGTCCGTCTGTCCGTCGGTGCATGCTGTAACTTGAGTAAAAATTGAGATATCATGATGAAACTTGGTACGCGTATTTCTTGGCTCCATAAGAAGGCTAAGTTCGAAGATGGGCAATAGCGGCCCACTGCCACGCCCACAAAATGGCGAAAACTGAAAACCTATAAAGTGTCATAACTAAGCCATAAATAAAGATGTTAAAGTGAAATTTGGCACAGAGGATTGCATTAGGCAGGGGCATATTTGAACGTAATTTTTTGGTAAAGTGGAGTCGGAAACTACTATAGCTATGCCAACCAAACTCTATAGAGTCGTTTCCTTTAGGCATTTCCACATACAGTTCAAAAATGGAAAAAATCGGATAATAACCATGCCCACCTCCCATACAAAGGTTATGTTGAAAATCACTAAAAGTGCGTTAACCGACTAACAAAAAACGTCAGAAACACTAAATTTTACGGAAGAAATGGCAGAAGGAAGCTGCACCCAGGCTTTTTTTAAATATTAAAAATGGGCGTGGCGTCACCCACTTATGGACCAAAAACCATATCTCAGGAACTACTCTACCGATTTCAATGAAATTCGCTATATAATATTTTCTTAACACCCTGATAACATGAACGAAATATGGGTGAAATCGGTTCTCAACCACGCCTTCTTCCAATATAACGCTATTTTGAATTCCATCTGATGCCTTCTCTGTATAATATATATGTACATATGTATATTAGGAACCAATGATGATAGCGGAATAAAACTTTACACAAATGCGGTATTTGAAAAATATGTAAATGACGGATAATGAAATCTCGATTATCACTTTATCATGCGAGAGTATAAAATGTTCGGTGACATCCGAACTTAGCCCTTCTTTACTTGTTTTAAATTACTTTTGCGTGTTAGAAATGCAGTCAGAAATTCAGCTGCTGCTGCCTAAATTAAAATTATGAAGTAAAACACCAATAAACACATTTTAACGATATTTAGCATAAAAAAGGAAAATAAAATAAAATTAAAAAAATGTATTCACTTATATGAATAGAGATCAATGCAATTGTGAAATTCTTAAGTGTCTTTCCTTTCACCTGCTTACTTTCTGCCAAATATTTACATTCAAGAACCAAAAACACACAAACTCTCCAACACGGCTTCATTATCCTGTACACACACGCATACACGTACGAACGCCAACATTCAACATCCATTCAAATTAAGCTGTTATACAGCTGAAGATGCTTACTTTCCCAATATTTCTTGAATAAACCTGCAATCGAATGGAATTAAGGAAGTATTCATGCACGTGTGCGCAGTCTGCTCGTGTTTATGTGAATATCGAATTGAAGAAGCGCAAAATATGCGCAGCTGTGTCGGCATAATGTGTGCGTACGAATACCTGGCATACTACATGCTGCTTGTGCGCACAGAAATTCAAACAAAGGCATAACTTTCGTTGCGTGCGCTTTGGCAAAAAACATACGCCTTGGAGCAGAGATGTGCAAAAATTTTTAAATTTCAATATTCAAATAGATAAATGCGATGCAAATAAATTAAACTCACACCTGTGGATGAGTGGCAGTCGTTGAGTTGAGCGCTTTGAGAAATCGAGCTATCATGAACTACGTGAGTATGTGTGGGCAGCGCAAGCAATGGGTCCAAGTTGTACATGCCGTATACTGATGAAAGGTGTTGTTAAGCTAAGTATTTTTGAAATTATTCTGAGCTCAAGCGCAATTTCACAATTTCGTACAACAACAACATAATAGTAAACGACCTGTATGGGCTTTCAGTGTATTTAAAACACATACCTATATTTTACGCAAATTTCAATAGTTACGGCAATTTATGTCCATTGCTTGATTTGAAAAGTTGTTACAGCTAGTATATTTTTTGCATAAATTATTACTAAATATTCGTATAAGCTGTAGGTGAAAGCTATTTAGAGTTAGTTATAGTTACAAATTTATTTCGTTTTTATACTTTAAAGTTAAACAGTTTTAGATTGTAATTTATTTATTATTAATTAATTAAGCGATTTGTATGGCAGCTATAAGCTATAGTGACTGGATGTGCAATGCGCAGATTATACAGTTGTTTTAGACAATAACTCATTCCGAATTTCTTGAAGATATCTCTTCGAATGAAAAAGTTTTCTATACAAGCACTTGACTCCGATAATTCAGTTTGTATGATAACTATGTAAGTATATATAATGTCATAAGAACAGCTTATATGAGAGAGACTGACAGATGGACAGAGGGACATAACTAAAGCAACTCAGTTCGTCATCCTTTTTATTGTTATGTACATATCTTGAAGGGTGCTCGCCATTTCCTACTCGGTGTTACATGATTTAATAGTAATTTTTAAGACTTATATTTATTTTATATAAAATTACATTCATAACTATTATATCTCATATATATATTGGAAATGATCTTATATTACATTTTTATGCACAATAATAAGTATAAACAGCAAGAACTTTTTTCAAGATTTTAGATTAGATATGTGAAAAATGTTATATAAAATGACTTTTATTTTGCTTAAAATAAACCGCTAGCAAAAAAAAAAGAAATATTTCAAAACTTTAAAAATGCTTGGTTTTTGAGTAAAGTTTTAAAATATAATCCAAATCAAATGAAAACATACAAAGTCAATAGGCGGAAAAGTTTATGTTTTTTTGCAAAACGCCAACCTTAATCTGCAATGTTAAAAACCTTTCTTTTTCTCTAAATAATCCAATTTTACGACTAGTATTTCATGAGTATACCACTTTTGATGTATTCTTGTTTTGATGATATTTCTCATCTCTATTATATAATATAAAATAAATATCTTATAAATTATTAAGTTTCAAGTAAGAATTCAAGATTCATTCTTACAATGAAGTGTTTGTAGATATTCGAGGTTTATTCGACGAGGTATAGAGAGCCTTCCGTAGTAAGCATTTTTTGAAATTGGAAAAAGAAATTAGAATTAAACCTTCTAAAATTAGATTCGAAAATTCTAATTTCTGAACTCACTTTATTTCAAAAAGTAAAAAATTTATTAAAAACAAGTAAAGAAGGGCTAAGTTCGGGTGCAACCAAAAATTTTATACTCTTGGAACTAGAAACAATTGAAACCAGGAAAATGAATTAAGATATAAAGCGTCAACCAGAGCATCGGAATCTAAAAAGTTTTATATATTGTACATATTCTCTTCATAACTCATACACTAGCCGACAAATTCGGCTTACGATTTGTTAGAGAAACGTAAGCCATTATATGTTGTACGTGGGAGTTGGATTATTATCGACTCGACATTATCCATTAACTTGTATCATTAAGGTAGGGTACAATCACCAATCATATGGAGCAAACTCAGCCGGATGTTCGAAAATACTGGTAATGGTTATAGGGGCTAGGTCAAGTTTTCGCTCACATTTATCAATTTTTGACTCAAAGATACAGTGTCATGATTAAAACACGCTTTCCCAATTTCATTGAGATAACTCAATTATTGGTTGATATATCCAGCATAAAGTCACCTGGAAGCTCGAAAGTCTGTATATTAGGTATACTTCCCATTGATCCGATTCAACCCATTTTTGACATGGAGACATACCATTATAAGTTATATATATCACATATTGACCGACATTTTCGATCAAAAGTTAACTATAGATACTGGTTCAAATATTCGAAACCTCGGGGCTTGAACAGTTTTTCTTGGATGTGAACAATTTTTTTTGCTTATTTTTGCAACGTGACATGGGAACATGAAAAGAATGTCACGTATCAAATTTTGTAGAAATGGGCCAGTCATCGTCCAATTTTCACACCAGTTCTAATGAGGCTGCCTCATACGATTTCGGTGGTAAAATTTAATGCCTCTGGCTGATTTAGTTGTTGATTTATCGCGATTTTAGTAGTTTTGAACAGTACCGTTATAGGGAAGTGAAAGGGATTATCCTCCGATAGCATTAATTTTCACACTATCGGTAAGAATTTTTAGTATAAGATTTGCATTCAGCAATCTTATTAGATTAGTTAATCGAAACAAGTTTGCACACAGGTACCCCTTACTACTGGGATCCTTTGTAACGAATAACAGCTTAATACCTTAATTGAGTGCTTTGTTATGACACTTTAAATGTTTTCGGTTAATGGTGATTTGTGGGCGTGGCAGTGGTTCGATTACGCCATTTACTTACATTTGTACTTAGGAACCCATAAACCAAATTTCAAAATTTCTCATCATTCTGATCATTTATATATGTATATACATATAATCTTATATTTATCTCGATTAGTTTTATGTGATGCGTACTCGTACAACCGTTAGGGGAACAAAACTATAATACTCTGTACCAGAGACCTGCATTGAGTATGATCGATTCGGTTTGATTCGGCCAGAGAACATAAAGCATAGATAAGGTGCAAATTGAATTCTGTATGATGTTCGATTTGACGGCTAACAGAGCTGATAGAATTGTAGTACGGAATACACTATTTTCGCTGCTATTTAGCAGAAATGAGCACGTTCTCTGGCAGAAATATATGTAAAACGACTGAATTCATGCGAGAATAAATAAAGAGAAATGCTTTAAAGAAAAATATACAAAGTCACACAGAGAACGTAAAAAGCATTCTCTGAGTCACATATGCGTGATTATTTTGTATTATATGAACCATTGTTTTCCGAAAAATGGTAAAAATTTTAATTTTTTTTACAAAATCGGGGAAAATTAGGTAAAAATAATTTTAATTTTATTTCTTTTTAATTTTATTTTTAATTTTTAAATAAATTAATATTTCAAATATTATTTATATTTATTTTGACTATTACAAATGAAGATGTGCCAAATGAACTTCATTTCTTCAAAGAAAATTGAAGACCTTCATGAAATATGCATATTCGTTATCATTTCCATATATACCAAATTGGTATTAAAAATAGAATTTGTATGGCATATACATATGTACATACATATATTATTTCTTTGGCACATTTGTCTGTATGTTTGCGAAAGCAAATGTGAGCCATATACATACATATGTACATACATTCATAATAACAAGTGTCGCACGCATCTTTCGCATGGCCGAAACTCACGCTTTGTCAAAGAGTCTATGAGTCGAAGCACTGACACGACGACAAAGTATCACAACCAGGAATAAAGGGATGTCCAACTTATTCCAGTTTGAGAGCGCTTCAAAATTAGCGTTTTTTATAACATTTTCGATTATGGCCAGATTGAACAAAATAATTATTTTTGGGCATTTAAATTAAAACACCCAACATTTAGTATGAATAAAAATTACTATATAGTGGTTATTTATTATATGGAGAAACTATTTAAATCTTATTGAAGTATATTAGAATAACTGACTTTTGATCTCTCAATACCCAATAAAAGGATTTAAGCTTGTTAGCACTCAATCATTAAATGTTTTTAATCATTTTCCATTGAAAATAATACTATGATGCTTCAAATTACAAAACCTTTCATCAAATGCCTTTAAATTTCACAAATTTATTTAATTTAATTTTAATTGCTTTACATTTTTGATACGTGGTCTTGAACGATGCAACAAATCCCTCTGTCTACATATTTTTTGGTAAGAATTCAATCTGGTCGTCCCTCTTTTTCAATTGCTAAACGTCAAAACCTACTGAACTCGGTTAGCTATCAAAGTTCAGTAGGTTTTGACGTTTAGCAATTGTTCTCTCACTTCCAGTGAGGGAGGAGTTGGACATATCTTTATCTCTGGTCAGAACATTGTGTTGCTGGTAGAAAATCCGAGCTGTGCCGAAAGAAACTAAAAAACGATCGCCGATTGTCACCGCTTCCCTTGCTGCTCGAACATCTTCGCCGACAAGCTAGCGTAAATATGTAAGCGTTAAACATTTAATGCAACATTTGCCGAACTCGCATAAGAAGTATAACTTCAAAAATAAATGAATATTTTCGACGATATAACGCATTTCAATGGAAATATTATCACAAAGGAAATTTGCTATCTCTCAATTCAAAGGGTTTAGTGTCACGTGGTATGTCAGTTAGTTTTGATCACTTTCTATAACTCCTTCTGCGGTAGCGACGGTGTTGTCGACTACTCAAAGTTACTTTGAAATGTGTTAGTTATTTTTGATAAACTTTCTATAACTCCTTCTGCGGTAGCGACGGTGTTGTCGACTACCCAAAGTTACTTTGAAATGTGTTAGTTATTTTTGATAAACTTTCTATAACTCCTTCTGCGGTAGCGACGGTGTTGTCGACTACCCAAAGTTACTTTGAAATGTATTAACACGTTGAGTTTCGTTCTAAAACTGTTTATTTAATAATTCGTAAGCTTACTGCTAGCCTACTATTCTTACCGTCGCTGCTGCCGCTAGCGTCGGTCTCTAATTGCTTGAATAAGCTTTTCCCACGCTCATGTGCCATGCTCATGCAACGAGCTGAACATCGAATTACAACGGCTGACCAAACATTTAATTTGATCGCGCATGAAGTGAACGATGCAGACTGCATGCATTGTAATTTTTGGCAGCATGGGAACTTCAGTACGTTAACTATTGTTAACTTGTACATCAAAATCTATTCAACTTAACGGCAATCAACTCAATTCTCACATACAATATAATACATATCTATATAGTCGCATACGTTCAAACATATAGTGGTGTGCTCAGTAATATTCAATACAATATTTGCATTTCCAAGTTTTTTGATCTACTAAAAGCATAAACACAGTTAAACGAAGGCAAAATGCAAGCGTCGGCACACTGCTGATTCACATGCTATACCTATGTAATTGTATTTGGAGAGCTCATTATATTTTTGGCACTTCTAGCACAGAATCTGTATCTTTTTTCCTATTTAAATCCTGCCTAAATTATTTTCATTCTCATATATTTTTCCAACAATTTTTTATTTCTAAAACAGATAAACGTACAATATTTGAGAGATTATATTCTGGTGCAAAATCATACGCTTTACAAAAAGGTCTGAATAATTTCTTTCATAAAAACGTTCCTTTAATAGTTATATGCAGATAAGGTTATGTACTATATTCACATAGTACACCATGTCGTATGAGCAACACAGAATCTAAAGATCCCTTGTATGATACATGTGGGATGGCAAAAAGGGAAAAATAGAGAAAAGGGGCAACATAGAAATGACATAGCGTGGGTTGCTCCGATTGCGATGAGCAAAAAGGGCCAGAGATAAAAGTCGGTCACCAAATAGAACGGACGCGCAGCGAAGTGAAAAGAATAAGCGAATTGTACATTTAAGTGAAAAGAATAAATGAAGATTATTGTATATTTTAACTAAAAGTGGAAAGAATAACGTTGTTGTAACTAAGAAGAAGTGTTTTAACTAAAAGTGAAAAGAATAACGTTTTTGTAATTAAGAAGAAGTTGTTGTTGTAACTAAAAAGCGAATTGTATCCTTTAAATAAAAATAAACTAATAAATACGAGTATTTTCAAACCAAAAGAGACTTATTTGAATATTGTGGACTGAAGAGGGTGACAAACCCCACATACATTTGATGTGTGGTATAACTTTAACCGCGTAGAACATTTACAAATTCTTTAAGTGAATACCCAGTGTTTTTGTTCTTTTAGTTGATCTTATTGATCTAATCAGTACTTTCTAGAGTACTGTAAAATATAGTGGATGCAAGTTTATAGTTTGAAATATAAAAACAATGGCCCCCGGGCCCCCTAATCTTGGGGATAACAGATTAACCTTCCTGGCTTCTGATCCCCAACCATAACGGGAAAAAATAAAAAAACAGTTTGAGCCTTTTCCCAGTCTACCAGAAATACAAGTGAGAAATCCTAAATACGTTATCATATCGTCCGTTGACATAAATAAACCATTAAGTAGGTATAACTATTTTGAAATTCATTCTGCATTAAAAATAATATGCAAAGAAATTATGAAAATCATGGAATTACGTGACGGAAGTCTATGCCTATTACTAAAAGACAAATCAACCACCGAAAAATTCATTCGTATTATCCGTACACGGTGTCTGTGAAGTAAATGCAAAATACATGGAAAACTCAATTATACTAAAGGAACAATATATTCCCCATACTTAATCGATATAAGTGTAAAAGAAATCGTTAGTAATTTATCTGACTAAGGAGTTGTAGGAGTATATAAATTCTCCAAAAACATAGATGGGAAACCTTAATATACCGGAGTCTGTCTCCCTACTTTTGACAGTTACCAACTTCCCAACAACATTGATGTCACATGCCATTCAGTTAAGGTTAGACCCTATTTCCCTAACCCATGCAATGCAAAAACTGCAAAAACCCAAAAATGTGCGAACACTGCAATTGAGATACTAATTAACCCGAAACTAACAATAATGAATACCTACATTTCACCTAAACAAAATTTCTGCACCTCAAACATCTTACACATTTTGAATACACCACAAAGTCATATACTTTAGATGGGTGATTTTAACTCATGGAGCCCGATTTGGGGTTCCCCTTTATCAAACGATAGAGGTACAAAAATCGGAGATGCCTTATTATGCAGTAATCTTATATTTTTAAACGATGGCAGCCCTACGCACTTCTCCACCCATCAATCTTTCACTCATGTATATGTTACCACATGTTTCTCCAATATTTTTATACCCTGAACAGGGTATATTAAGTTTGTCACGATGTTTGTAACACCCTGAAAGAATCGTCGGAGACCCTATAAAGTATATATATTAATGATCAGTATGTTGAGCTGAGTTGATTTAACCATGTCCGTCTGTCTGTCTGTCCGTCCGTCCGTCTGTATATATACGAACTAGTCCCTCAGTTTTTAAGATACCCTTTGGAAATTTTGCAAATATCATTTTCTCTTCAAGAAGCTGCTCATTTGTCGGAACGGCCGATATCGGACCACTATAACATATAGCTGCTATATAAACTGAACGATCGGAATCAAGTTCTTGTATGGAAAACTTTCACATTTGACAATGTATCTTCACTAAATTTGGTACAGATTATTTTCTAAGGCAACAATGTAATTTTCGAAGAAATGGTTCAGATCGGTTAACTATAGCATATAGCTACGTACAAACTAAACGATCGGAATAGAGTTCTGGTATGGAAAACTTTCACATTTGACAATGTATCTCCACTAAATTTGGTACAGATTATTTTCTAAGGCAACAATGTAATTTTCGAAGAAATGGTTCAGATCGGTTAACTATAGCATATAGCTACCAAACAAACTGAACGATCGGAATCAAGTTCTTGTATGGAAAACTTTCACATTTGATAATGCATCTTCACTAAATTTGGTACATATTATTTTCTAAGTCAACAATGTAATCTCCGAAAAAATTGTTCAGATCGGATTACTATAGCATATAGCTTCCCTACAAACTGAACACATAGTTACTAAAAGAAATGCACCTGTGAAGGGTATATTAGCTTCGGTGCAGCCGAAGTTAACGTTTTTTCTTGTTCCTTTATGTTCTTGGAAAGTCCTTAGTGACCTTCATGGTAGTGATCATTTCCCATTGATTACAGAAGTCGGTTTTCACGCAGAAACGTCAATTAAAAGTTCAAACCAATTTTTCTAACCAAGCTAATTGAAAGAGTTTTAAAAATCTTTGCTCATCAATATCTAATAAGTATATTATTTCTAATAATATCAAAAAAGAGGCTGCACATATTCGGAAAATAATATGTTCATCAGCACATCACACCATGCCTCAAACTAAAAATACTTACCTACTCCGATATAAGCCATGGTGGAACAATGAACAAGAAAATCTTGGATCACTAAAACGCAAAAGCTGGTATAAGTATAAAGAAACACATAACTTTCTAGACCTTTTAACATATAAACGCGGAAAGCTGTTTTTAAGCGACAAACCAAAAAACAAAGAAAAATAGTCTGCAAGAATTTACTGAAAATATCAATCAATAAACCTCTCCTCAACAGGTTTGGCGAGATATAAGACGCTTATCTGTCGGGAAAAACAGTACAATGAATTATTTAAACACCCAATCTGGATTAACAAACGACCGAAATATCATATCCTATACTTGTGACTTTACTTTTACTAAACAGTTTGTGGCTGAAAAACAAAAATCTCTAAACCGTATACTCCCACCTAACGACAACCTTAACAATTCGGCGCTAAATTTAGAATCAAATATTTCCACTGCCGAATTTGCTGACGCAATTTCCACCTCCTTGGAGGAGGGAGTCATGTGTAGAAGATCGCCATTCACTTGGGAGTGGCCAGAAACGATTCTTTTACATATGGCTCAAGCAGCCCACTACTTCCGGTCTTTGACCAAGTATCCTCTAAGCTAATGTGAGAAGGCGAAACATCCCCTCCGCAGGGTTGTGCGCCGGGTTTGGGACCCGCCACGTAAAAAATCTTACCAATGAAAACCAATAATCAGCCTCGGATGAGAGACCCCCCTTTTGATGACGACCATGGCAAACGAAATAAGGACTACGATTTGAGGGCATGCTCCTGGAATTTTCGGACTCTTAATTGGGAAGGTGCCGCTGCCCAGCTGGTTGATGTCCTCGCGAAAATAAAGGCTGACATCACCGCCGTCCACGAAATGCGATGGACGGGACAAGGACAGACATGAGTAGGTCCTTGTGACATTTACTACAGTGGCCATATAAAGAAGCGCAAGTTTGGTGTTGGATTCGTGGTGGGAGAGAGACTCCGTCGCCGAGTACTATCATTCACTCCGTTGAATGAGCGTTTAGCCAAAATCCGCATCAAAGCGAGGTTCTTCAACATATCGCTGATTTGCGCCCACGCCCCGACGGAAGAGAAGTACGATGTGACCAAAGATGCCATCTACGAGCGCTTGGAGCGCACTTACGAGAGCCGCCCCCGCCACGATGTCAAAATCGTGCTTGGCGACTTTAACGCCAGGGTGGGCAAAGAAGGTATATTTGGCACTACGGTAAGTAAATTCAGCTTCCACGACGAAACATCCCCAAATGGGTTGAGGCTGATTGACTTCGCCGGGGCCCGAAATATGGTTATCTGTAGTACTAGATTCCAGCATAAAAAGATTCATCAAGCCACCTGGCTGTCTCCGGATCGAAAAACCACCAACCTGATCGATCATGTTGTGATAGTCGGAAGACACGTCTCCAGTGTTTTAGATGTGCGTGCGCTCCGAGGTCTTAACATCGACTCGGACCACTATCTTGTTGCAGCCAAGATTTGCACCCGCCTCTGTGCAGCAAAAAACGCACGCCAACAAACACAAGGAAGGTTCGACGTCGAGAAGCTGCAATCACAACAGACAGCCGAACGATTTTCTACTCGGCTTGCACTCCTGCTCTCTGAGAGCACTCGTCAAAAACTCGGTATAAAGGAACTGTGGGACGGAATTTCAAACTCCTTACGTACAGCTGTAACCGAAACCATTGGTTTTCGGAAAGTGCAAAAGAACAGCTGGTACGACGAGGAGTGCCGTGTCGCAGCGGAGAGAAAACAGGCTGCCTACCTCGCAACGTTACGATCGACCACAACACGTGCGGGATGGGATAGATACCGAGAGTTGAAAAGGGAAGGGAAACGCATTTGCAGACAGAAAAAGAAAGAGGCTGAAATGCGTGAGTACGAAGAGCTTGATAAGCTGGCCGACGGGGGTAATCCTCGAAAATTCTACGAAAAAATGCGGCGGCTTACGGAAGGTTTCAAGACCGGAGAATACTCTTGTAGAACCCCCAAAAGTGATCTAGTGACCGATGCCCAGAGCATACTTAAATTATGGAGGGAACACTTCTCCAGCCTGCTGAATGGCAGTGAACGCACAACACCAGGAGAAGGAGAACCCGATTCCCCAATCGATGACGATGGAGCAGACGTTCCATTACCCGACCATGAAGAAGTTCGAATAGCAATTGCCCGCCTGAAGAACAACAAAGCGGCAGGGGCCGATGGATTACCGGCCGAGTTATACAAACACGGCGGCGAAGAACTGATAAGGAGCATGCATCAGCTTCTTTGTAAAATATGGTCGGACGAAAGCATGCCAAACGATTGGAATTTAAGTGTGCTATGCCCAATCCATAAACAAGGAGACCCCACAATCTGCGCCAACTACCGTGGGATTAGCCTGCTCAACATCGCATATAAGATTCTATCGAGCGTATTGTGTGAAAGATTAAAGCCCATCGTCAACAAACTGATTGGACCTTATCAGTGCGGCTTCAGACCTGGAAAATCAACAACCGACCAGATATTCACCATGCGCCAAATCTTGGAAAAGACCCGTGAAAGGAGAATCGACACACACCACCTCTGGTGCTTTCGACAGCACGAAAAGGAGCTGCCTTTATGCCGCGATGTCTGAATTTGGCATCCTCGCGAAACTAACACGGCTGTGTAAACTGACGTTGAGCAACACCAAAAGCTCCGTCAGTATCGGGAAGGACCTCTCCGAGCCGTTTGATACCAAACGAGGTTTCAGACGAGGCGACTTTCTATCGTGCGACTTCTTCAATCTGCTGCTGGATAAATTAATTCGAGCTGCAGAACTTAATGGAGCAGGTACAATCTTTTATAAGAGTGTACAGCTGCTGGCGTATGCCGATGATATCGATATCATCGGCCTCAACACCCGAGCCGTTAGTTCTGCTTTCTCCAGGCTGGACAAGGAAGCACAGAAAATGGGTCTGACATGGGTCAATGGGTCTCCTGTCATCAAACAAACAGTCGTCGCACTCGCGACTAGGCTCTCACGTCACTGTTGACAGTCATAACAATCTTTTATAAGAGTGTACAGCTGCTGGCGTATGCCGATTATATCGATATCATCGGCCTCAACACCCGAGCCGTTAGTTCTGCTTTCTCCAGGCTGGACAAGGAAGCACAGAAAATGGGTCTGTCATGGGTCAGTGGGTCTCCTGTCATCAAACAAACAGTCGTCGCACTCGCGACTAGGCTCTCACGTCACTGTTGACAGTCATAACTTTGAAGTCGTAGATAATTTCGTATACCTTGGAACTAGCGTAAACACCACCAACAACGCAGGATAACTCTTGCCAACAGGTGTTACTTCGGACTGAGTAAGCAACTGAGAAGCAAAGTCCTCTCTCGACGAACAAAAACCAAACTCTATAAGTCGCTCATAATTCTCGTCCTGCTATATGGTGCAGAGGCTTGGGCGATGACAACAACCCATGAGTCGACGTTACGAGTTTTCGAGAGAAAAATTCTGCGAAAGATTTATGGTCCTTTGCGTATTGGCCACGGCGAATATCGCATTCGATGGAACGATGAGCTGTGCGAGATATACGACGACATTGACATAGTTCAGCGAATTAAAAGACAGCGGATACGCTGGCTAGGTCATGTTGTCCGGATGGATGAAAACACTCCAGCTCTGAAAGTATTTGACGCAGTACCCGCCGGGGGAAGCAGAGGAAGAGGAAGACCTCCACTCCGTTGGAAGGACCAAGTGGAGAAGGACCTGGCTTCGCTTGGAATATCCAATTGGCGCCACGTAGCGAAAAGAAGAAACGACTGGCGCGCTGTTGTTAACTCGGCTATAATCGCGTAAGCGGTGTCTACGTCAATTAAGAAGAAGAAGAAGAAGAATTTCCACCTCCAAGTGTAATGCCTTGGAGAAAATAATCTCCAAACGATTGATGTGGTACGCAGAGAGGAATAGACTAATCACTCACAACCAAGTCCCTTTCCGAAAAAACCAAGGTACAATAGATGCCCTTTTACACTTCGAACACTATTGCTCCAAAGTTATTTCCAACAAGGGCACGTTAATTGCTTAAACCTAGACTTTGAAAAGCTTACGATCGTATCGGTCTTCACAAAGTTTTAAACCAAATAGCAAATTGGAAATTAGGATCGGAAATATAAAATCTCCTCAAAAATTTTCTTACTAATCGTAAGTTTCGGGTTAAAGTTCACAATAGTTTTCTGCACTGTTCTCCGAAAGAAAATGGAGTTCCTCAAGGTTCCTCTTTATCTGTAGTCATAATTATAATTGTATCTATTTAATGAAATCAACCAGATACTATCAAATTACCAAGTCGACCATTGTATGTATGCAGATGACATTCTGATATTTTCAAAACAGAAACTGTAATAATATTAATGTCACATTTAAGGACATAAGAATTCCTACTGTAAATGAGATTAAAATTTTAGGACTTATTTTCGATTCTAAGTTTAAGTTCAAAAAACATTGTTTATATATAAGGAAAAAACTGAAAGGTTAAATATAATAAAGTTCTTATTCTCAGGACATTCATTAATTCATCCTACAATACTAATCAACGTCGTGAGATCTCTAATTTTATCGGTTATTGACTAAAGACTACCAATCTACGGGCATCATGCAGGCAGCGAGCTAAAAATACTCCATGCACCTCATCACATGGCAGTAAGAAAAAGCCTAAGGGCATTTCCAACCTCCTGCACCATAAGAATACTTGCTGATTCCGGAATGCCACATATAAACGAAAGACTGAAGACACATTGTAGCTAATACCAAGGGTATATCTAGGCGCTAACGCTAATTTGCTCAACGACGTACGGTCTGGCTGACGACGCAAACGAACACTCAAGTTCCGTTCAACTATACACCTTGTCCTAAAGTACGTCCATGAAATTGATATACCCCTTACACCTAAGCCTTCGAATATTAGCAAACACCCACCATGGACTCTTCCCTCTTCTGTTATAGAAGACAAATTAATGAGATGGAACAAAGCTTCCACGAATGAAGCTATAATGATATAATAATACCCAACGATTACCCTACTCCCGCCTAACCGGCGCGCGGGGCGCAATCCGCGAACGAGCGGAATTAGCCGAGTCATAAAAGGCAAGAGAGTTATAAGTGTTGCGATCTTAAGCTGCTCAGCTACAGAAATAAAAATTTCAACAGCCAAAATTAAGAATTAAATTAAAGTTTATAGAGTGAGTCTGTTAGATCAAATCTGCTGGAATGAGAATTGAAATCATGGCATATTCGGCGGAATAGTTCGTTTAACCCTGGGCGAGACCAACGCACATTAGGTCAAATGAGCGTTTTTCCTGTGCAAAAGTGATAAGAATCAATGTGCCGATTTACTTTTGTTGTTGTTGTTTTTCAATTGGCAATACTCCAAAACAAAGACGCGTGATTTTTGTTTGTGCTAAATATCTATATATATAAAGAAAGTGACGTTAGTTACTACGCTTATAACTGGAGAACGCCTGGACCGATTTCGGTGATGGGGTCTCCGCCCAAACAAGGAGAATACTTTAGAAAATTCTGGAAAATTTCCCGAAAAAAAAATTATGAAAATAAATTTTTAAAAAGGAAATAAAAACGAACATGATTTTTAATGCTGACGCATAACTCAAAAACGCCTGGACCAAATTTGTCAATTCTTTTTTTTTAAATATCAAGGATGGTTCTTGTGGTGAAAAAAATTCGAATAATTGCCGGGAAACCCCTAAAAAGAGCCCTTTTCTTTTTCCCATACAAACGAATGAATGCTGTTAATAACGATAATACTCGAGAACAGCTGAACCAAACTTGATGAAATTTTCAGAGGTTGTTCGCTATGGATCGAGGAAAGTTTAGAAATAAAAAAACCGTAAAGTTGGACAATTCCATAAAAATAACTTTTTTTCATACATACAATTTTTTTTCAACTTTTTTCTTTTTGTTTTTCAATTGTCAAATTTGTCGTTTGCTTTCTTTATTCCGGTTATTCAAAAAAAATTATTGAAATTTATTCCGTGAAAACGTTATGTGTGTTTCACACAAAGTGCTCAATTACAGATTGAAATTTGTTACGATGCCACGAAGAGGTCGCGTTCGTTTTGGCATCAACATAAGTATGTATGTATATTGACAGCCCATGGCACATGACCGAGTATTCCCAGGATGCGATGACATACGAATGAAATTATGGATCGCGGGCAATCAGCAAGCGATCGTCACGATGTCAGAGGACAACTTTTCAAACAACAGTTGCGATGTTTTGTAAACTTTATCTTAAAGCAACGTATATGTGGTGCTGTTAGATGCTGGATGTACTCTGTTGAGTGTCAAAAGAGAGGTTTGCCGCACGCACATATTCATCTTTGGATGGTGGATGGTGGTTACACCAAATCAAATTGATGAAATCATTTCTGCGGAAATTCCTGATCTAGAGTTAGAAGCAGAATTATACGAAACCAATATGGTTCATGTACCTTACGGACATCGCAATACCACTTCGGTTTGTATGTCTGACAATAAATGTACGAAACACTATCTAGGTGCTTTTCTTTCGGAAACACAAACTAGAAATGATGGATATCCAATGTATCAGCGTCGCTCACCAGATGACAATGGCAGAACATTTAGCATTCAATTTAGAGGCGTGAATATCGAAGTTACCAACACATCGAAGTCGACAGCATATGGATCGTACCATATTCGCCACTGTTGTCTAATTCACATTCAAAAGTCATGTCAATGTTGCGTATTGAAGTTTGGTGTAATCGATAAAATACGTGCGTAAATACGTCTTCAAAGGAAGTAACATTGCGGTTACTGATCTTGAACGATACGGTCGATACGTGAACTGCAATAAAGCGCTTTGTATGATATTTACTTTTGCGATTCATGAAAGTTTTCCGACTGTTGTGCGTCTCGCAGTTAATTTGGAGAATGACCAAATAGTCTATTTCAACACAGAGAATACAGTACAGACAGAAAAAACACCCCCAGCAACAAAATTAACATTTACGAGTTTTTTCTCAACTTTCGTCAGTGAACCGTTTGCGAGAACTTGCTCTATTCGGAAATATCTTGAAATTATACATACAATCACAATTACAATTGCTGGAACATGATAATCACTGGAATGAAGTTCGCACACTTTTCGCAATGATCAGCCATCAAATTAGCGTCAATTATGGAATACGAACAAAAATGACATTGCCGAAGACATTTTACATCGTATTCGCTAATAATTGGAAATGGGTAAATTCCGGTTGATACTTCCGGTGGTTTGATATCAATTCCATCTTCCCTTTACCAATTCACCAAAGATGAACTCATCACGAATATTCGGACATTGGACAAATTATCGTAACTACAATTCCTTAAGTGCACGCGCAATATTAGCTGCCAAAAATACCGATGTTGTTGACTTAAACTGGAAGATTCAAAGTCAAATTCCGGGAGACTTGCGCTCATACAAATTGATCGATCGTGGAATTTCTAAATTCTTTGAATAGGCTTGGTATGCCACCGCACAGTGGCACCGCTCCATACATTTCTTGGAAAAAAATAGAAGTAGTGGTCGTACAACAATGAAACTTTGCAGAAACACTTCCCTGGACTAAATTAAGAAATTTTGAAAAAATTTTGGAAAACCGCCTACTGCCACACCCACCTCCCATATAACTGCAATTGCCAAATTTTTTATTTTTGGACCTAGGAACTTGAAATTCGGGACACTTCTTAATTGAGTTCTCCTGATGAAAAAAAATTAAACTTAAACGCAAAGTGACGTTATTTATACCTTTACGATGATAAAAATCCAATATAATATGTTTTAATTGAATATGTAACAGGCGAAAAATTGTGTTAGTTTTTATTTGTAATATTATGCAAGCACCATATCTTTAACAATGGGATCTAGTTCTAAGGAAATTTTGTTCGAATGACGCCTTAAGCTACATACTTATGTAAGGATCCGAAGTTATAAGAAGACTGTTGAAGACATCAGTATTTGTGGAAATTAAAATCGTTGTTACTAAAAGGGACGGTAATTGGCGGTTGTTTTTTTTTTTAATTGAAAGTACAGACTCGGAACTTTCATTTTTTTATACTAAGAGGGCTAAGCAAGGCAAAGCACATAAAGTTTTTTTTCATCAAAAAATGAAAAGTTGATATTTTTTAGTATAATTTTTGAAAAATTATAAAAATTAGCTTACTTTGCCAATTTCAATAAATTTTTTTTTATAAACAAGTAGGTGCTATATTTTCACTAAAAAATAAAAGAAAAGCCATAATTTTAATCTGATTTTATTGAATAACTTTCCGTCGACTTCTGTTAGTTGTTTTAACTATAAAATTTCACTTTTTATAAAAAACCTTGTTGAATTTTTCTTATCCAAATATTTCTTTACAAAACAAAATCATTAAAGTTTTGAAATTGGAAAGTGGAAAAATCCTAATTTTTCCGCCGAAATGCCACTGTGCACCGCATCATTTGCGTCTCAAAGTTGGATCTGTCGTTACTATGTTCCACAATCTTCAGGCGCCGAAACTGTGTAATGGAACCTGACTGATTGTGACGCAGCTATCGAATACAAAGGGGCAGAATGCTTGATTCTACGAATTCCTCTGAGTTCTAACGATTTGCTATTTCAGTTCAAACGTATTCAGTTTCCAGTGAAAATTGCATTTGAGACACAAGGATAGTCGCATAGTGTATGGTATACATTTGGAAATGCTATGTTTTTCACTCGGCCAGATATACGTGGCCAGCTCACGAGTTGGTAAACCATCTTTTCTATATACCGGAGAAACCAAAAAATGTTGTTTATCAAGCTGCGATACATTGAAAAAAAGTGAAATTTTTTCATTTCTAAACACATAATTTCACGCAGGACAACGACTGCGGGGTCTGCTAGTAATATATAAATAAGAAAATAGTTCGAGCCGGAGAACTAAATAGAGAAGGTACCGTCTTCTATAAGAGTGTACAGCTGCTGGCGTATGCCGATGATATAGATATCATCGGCCTCAACACCCGCGCCGTTAGTTCTGCTTTCTCCAGGCCGGAGAAGGAAGCAAAAGAAATGGGTCTGGCAGTGAAGAAGGGCAAGACGAAATATCTCCTGTCATCAAACAAACAGTCGTCGCGCTCGCGACTTGGCACTCACGTCACTGTTGACAGTCATAACTTTGAAGTCGTAGATAATTTCGTTTATCTTGGAACCAGCGTAAACACCACCAACAATGTCAGCCTAGAAATCCAACGCAGGATAACTCTTGCCAACAGGTGCTACTTTGGACTGAGTAGGCAATTGAGAAGCAAAGTCCTCTCTCGACAAACAAAAACCAAACTCTATAAGTCACTCATAATTCCCGTCCTGCTGTATGGTGCAGAGTCTTGGACGATGTCAACAACGGATGAGTCGACGTTGCGAGTTTTCGAGAGAAAAGTTCTGTGAAAGATTTATGGTTCTTTGCCCATTGGCCACGGCGAATATCGCATTCGATGGAACGATGGGCTGTACGATATATACGACGGCATCGACATAGTTCAGCGAATTAAAAGACAGCGGCTACGCTGGCTAGGTCATGTTGTCCGGATGGACGAAAATACTCCAGCTCTGAAAGTATTCGAAGCAGTACTCGCCGCGGGAAGCAGAGGAAGGGGAAGACCTCCACTCCGTTGGAAGGACCACGTGGAGAAGGACCTGGCTTCGCTTGGAATATCCAATTGGCGCCACGTAGCGAAAAAAAGAAACGACTGGCGCGCTGTTGTTAACTTGGCTATAATCGTGTAAGCGGCGTCTACGCCAATTAAGAAGAAGAAGATTTACGCTCATATATGTGGAATATAGATACATTTTTGAAATTTTTTACCTCTCGATTTGGTTTGGGCATACTCTGAACTACCTGAAAAAGAAAAATGAAACTTTTTTTAAAATGAAACTTTTAAAATGAAATACAACGCATTCCTTTTCGTTCATTTTTTGATTTATTTAGGAGCTTATGAATCATTTTTGAAATCCTTTGAGTGCGTCAGCACCTTTTGATGTTGAAGCTTTTAATCGTGATGGGATGTTGAGTGAACGACCGAAAAAGGATTCAAAAGCCAAACCACAAAATAGATTTTTGATGACATTGGGATTGTTCATACGATTTTCGATATTGGGCGTTGCCAATGTTCTCGATAAATTGTAAAGAAAAGTGCGTCGTGCATCCTTTTTATCTAGATGGTCGATTTCTTTGCAAACTGCGAAAGCAGCCAATCCCATCACATCCAACAAGTTGCAAAAAAAGGCATATGTCCATCGTTTCGTTGGCCGTTTTGTAGTGTAATGGGTATCCATCTGATCCATGCAGTCAACGCCGGCCTTTGTTGAATTATAAAATAAAATTGCTTCCGGTTTTTGGCTTCACCTTTACAATACTTTGTGTAGTGTAGGGTTGAAATCAAATTGACTGCCTTGTTCTTTTTCGGAACATAGCTACAAATCGAAACGAGATTATCGTGAAACCCGAAAAGAGTAGAAAGCAACGGACGAGACGGATTTTTTTTCAATTCTTCGGGTAAACACTTCTTATTGGCGCGAATAGTACCGACGAAAGCAAGTGCAATGGTAGCCAATCGTTTGGCTCCTGTCAGTGTTGTGAAAAAGTTGTCAGCTACTATTGTTCTGCCGGTGTTTTCGTACCGTTTCACAAGTTTGAGCAATACATTTTCTCCTTGGTTCACTTCACGCTCTCCGCCATCCTTTTTTCCCGTGTACAATACGTATACCTTGCAATGGCTGTTTTGTTTGTGAGTCACATGCCCACCAGATTTTCACACCGTATTTGGCTGGTTTTGATGGTATGAATTGCGTAAACTTTGTCTTGCCACGATACGGAAACAATTGCTTATCAATCGTTACATTTTCATGCGGCTCATAGTTTCTGGCGAGGTTTTCATTTAAAAAATTCCATATATCGCGAATTGCGGCAGCCTTATCAGATTGTAGTCGGAATGAACGTGGTGGGCCATCATCGAAACGGATAGATATATCGCGTCAATAACTCTAATCGTTTGAGTGGCATCGCCGCTCGAAAGATGGGAAGAGCATCAGTTTGCCACAAAAGTGGTGTAAGCTGCATATTATTGTGCGTTACACCAGAAGCAATAAGAATGCCAATAAATGCATCAAGTTCGGTGCTAGTGAAATCCACCCAAACTTTAGGTTTTGAGGTTAGATTTTTTGCATTCCATTTTGCAAATTGGTCTCTTCCATAACGATTGGTTTGACTGACGATAATGAATGAAATATTGGTAGTAAAAAACTGTTTGAGTACCTCAATGCGAACAGAGTTTTGTTGCTTCGGTCCAGGCCTAAAGCGCATAATATTGTGTGCACGAGTACGAATTTGCTTCATTAGGCTCTTTTTTTCATTCTGTCCCATCTTTACCGTAGTAAGAAGTTTCAGTGGCAGCTGGCGTTTCACGCCCTTCTTTTTCTACACCAACGATTACTTCCTCTTCGTCGCTATCAAATATTTCATTCGGCTCGATTTCGATTTCATTTTCAATATCCGATGCATCTTCAAATGGCACATAATCGACATCTCTATCATCGTCATCGCTTTCGAATGGATCCACCAAGCACCATTGGTCTCGAGTAAGCCAGACCCGTTGGTCTCGATGAGGGTTAAGCAACCAGCATTGTGTTCAGTTGGCGAGAGCGTCGAAATAAACTGAGAGGCAAGTGTTTGGCGATTCAGATTTTGCGACAGCAGAGAGTGAGCAGTTTAAGCAACCAGCATTGTGTTAGTTGGCGAGAGCGTCGAAATAGACTTATAGCCGAAAGAGCCAAAACGCTACTCCCTTCCTTCCTTTGCCTTCCTTAGCGAGCAAAATGTGTCAAAACTTGTGCCCATGGTAAAAACGCAGAAATCAGTCATCTTTGTTTGTTTTCATTTGAACAATGTTGCCATTGCTCAACACGCATATATAGTTTTGTACACATCTAACTTTTAATTACAATTTTTCATAACATAGAATATCAAATCTGATAACAAACTATTAAAAATAGTTTATATGTATATTTATAAATAATATCATTCGACTCTGATTTTAAGTTAGTTTAAGACAATTTCAAACATATTGAAGACAACTACTTACTACATTATATCGAGATTGGCAACCCTGCGTTGTAAGAGAGCAATCAGCTGACACGTTTCTACGGCAAAAACCCAAATGCCGTGGATTCCTACGGTATCCTACGGCAAAGAGAGAATTTAGTAGCGTTTTTCGCTGTTCACCTATATTGCGCGCTCATAAGATAGGTGGTATCAGCTGACACGGGCCCCAGGTCTACGTTTTTGGCTGTATCGGCTATAAAAGGCAAATGTTTGGCGATTCAGATTTTGCAATAGCAGAGAGTGAGCAGGTTAAGGAAGAAGCATTGGTACAGTCGGCGAAAGCGTCTAGATCAGTGGTCGGCATGAGAGGATCTGTCACTGTGTTGGTGAGCAGGAAGAAAAAGTAGCCCAGTGAGAAATTGGAATTAAGATTAAGCAAATTTTATAATCAAAATTGTCAAATAAATTATCTTATACATACTATGTATATATATAAAAATGGATCGCAAAATGTGTTGGTAAGCGCATAACTCAACAACGCCTAGACCAATTTTGCCAATTCTTTTCTTAACATGTTCGTTGAGGTTAAAGGATGGTTTTTACGGCAAGAAAAATTCGAATAATTGCCGGAAAATCCCTAAAAACAGTACAATAAACAATAATGAAAATACATTATACTCTTCATGAGGAAAAGTCGGAAAATTGGATAATTCCAAAAAGTAACTTTTTTCCATTCAAATTTTTTTCCAATTTTTGTTTGTTTTATTTTTTAATATTTTGATTTGTAAATTATTTGAATCGTTCAATTTCGGTCACTTGCTTTTTATTCAAAAGAAAAATTATTGAAAATTATTCACTGAATTTCATTCGGCTCGATTTCGATTTCATTTTCAATATCCGATGCATCTTCAAATGGCACATAATCGACAACTCTATCATCGTCATCGCTTTCGAATGGATCCACTTCTTCACGCACAACATCATTATTTTCATTTTGAATGTCATTTACCAATGCTGATGTTAAGTGATCATAAAAATCTGCACTGATGTTTCTAGAACGTAATCGTGTATTATACACATATTCCATTTCATGACTCATTATTATAACCAAAGCGAACAGAATAATAAAAAAAAAAGCTGAGAACTAGCGCAAAATATGCGTATTTTCACAGTAATATGTTGTGCGTTCAACTATCTGTCATCAACTGACTTGCATAATACAAAAGATTACAGAGAACGAATTCATTAGAGAGAGAGGAAAGAAGAATACTGTAGCAAAAATAAACACACAAAATCCTGGTTATGTTTGTAAACACACTCTTCTTTTGACTGTTTCCCTCTTTTTCTCTTCTTTCGCACGAACAAGTCGAGCGCAAAGAGCTCGCTATAGACCCGAATAAACATATTTATGCATGTGACTATGTTTATATGAGTGCTAGATAAACATACAAACCAATTTGGACATGTAACGAACATGAAAACAGATAAATCAACCGTGCGAAATGATGGAAACATACCAAAGTTCATATATTTTCGTACAAAATATATGGGGTCTAGCCAAGCACCATTGGTCTCGACTGCGTAATATTATAATATACTGTTTTCGTCCTTTTCGATACGATATCCTTTAATTTTTTTTCTGAATTCTATAGACAATAAAATTCTAGAAAGCTACCTGGAAGCGCAAGTCGTTTGCTACACTCTAAATATATTTAAATAACGTTTAAAAACAAAATATGCCTGGCCAGACCCGTTGGTCTCGATGAGAGAGATGAACTAGAGATTGACCCATTCATAAGTTTTACTATAAATATTATACCAAGCATCTCCCTACGACTAGCGAGTGTCGGGAGATTTATAAGTTTTAAACGGTTAGTGTAAGGGGAAGATTTAAATTGCGATCCCAATGCAAATGATTTAAGGCAAAAAGTAAAAATTGTTTTTGAACGGACTCTAACTTAAAAGAATGGACTTGGTAACTAGGGTTCAAACCACAGACGCATACTCTAACATTGGCCTCATCAGAGATGTAAAAAGAATTTTTGTGGTAAGCGGATCTCAAAATTTTTTAGACCAACGTTTAACAAAACTAAGAGCGCTTTTAGCTTTAAAAACCGTGGAAGATGCGTGAAGATTAAAATTGAATTTGAGGTCCATAGTTACTCCCAGATCAACAAAACTGCATACTTGCTCCAACCTAAAGTTTTCTATTGC
Source organism: Bactrocera tryoni (assembly GCF_016617805.1). Classification (NCBI taxonomy): domain Eukaryota; kingdom Metazoa; phylum Arthropoda; class Insecta; order Diptera; family Tephritidae; genus Bactrocera; species Bactrocera tryoni. The sequence goes on along the minus strand of NC_052501.1, from coordinate 54,615,363 downwards.
GTATGAAGTAGGGTCTACAGATCTACGTGAAAAACAGATCGTTTTACATTTTTTAAGGTTCAATGGCATGTCGTTTCTATCACACCAAGAAATTAGGTTGTTTAAGTCTGTTTGCAACTGGCATCTTTCACTGTTTGAAGAATACGTTTTAAAAAGTTTTACATCGTCAGCATATAATAAAACTTTTGAAAACTTAACAACAGGTGCTATGTCATTAATAAATAACAAGAACAGAATTGGACCATGAAGAATTGGCTGCCTGAAGGTACAATGATTATGTCAGAAAAAGTATCGTTAAATATGACTTGTTGAATTCTATTACTAAGATAAGAAGCAACCCATTTTAGAAATATTGGTTGAAAAGCAAGAAGATCGAGTTTATTCAATATAATTGAGGGATACTTTATCAAAAGCTTTGCTAAAATCTGTGTATGGGGTATTCCATACCAAATGGACCACTTTTGAATCCGACCACTTTAGATTTTGCTGAAACTTATCCATCCTTTTCTACCCTTTGAAAAACATTTTTGAGAATTTTTTCAAAATTTCTTGTCCAACTTCAAAAAAAGTTATGAAATTTTCAAAAAAAGGCTTTTTTATTTTCAAATAACCATAACTTTTGTAGAAATTGACTTTTGGGGACTTTTTTTTTAAATTTTTGTTTTTGAATGAACTTTCCGAAAAAATACACCAAAAAAATTTAACACGATCAATTATATAAAATAATCGATTTTTTTAAGTAAAATCGTCATTTTTCGTTTTTTTCCTCAAATAAAACTTCAATTAATTTGACAACTATCCCTGCTAATCCCGGAGTGGGCCGATTTTTTTTAATATTTTTTTTATTTATTGAAAAAAAAATTGTCAAATTTTCAAAAATGAAAAAAATAAAAAAAATATAAAAAAAAATCGGCCCACACCGGGATCAGCAGGGATAGTTGTCAAATTAATTGAAGTTTTTTTTGAGGAAAAAAAAGAAACAAAAATGGCGAACTTTGAAAAAATTGGGGAACTTCCAAAAAATGACGATTTTACTTAAAAAAACCGATTATTTATATAATTGATCGTGCAAAATTTTTTGGTGTATTTTTTCGAAAAGTTCATTCAAAAACAAAAATTTAAAAAAAAGGTCCCCAAAAGTCAATTTCTACAAAAGTTATGGCTATTTGAAAATAAAAAAGCCTTTTTTGAAAAATGCATACCTTTTTTTGAAGTTGGACAAAAAATTTTGAAAAAATTCTCAAAAATGTTTTTCAAAGGGTAGAAAAGGATGGATAAGTTTCAGCAAAATCTAAAGGGGTCGGGTTCAAAAGTGGTGGATTTGGTATGGAATACCCCGTATATAACATCAGTATTCTTATTCTCCCTAAAACTCGTTGGTACATGTGATACAAATTAAAGCAAATTAGTTATTGTAGATTTCCCTTTACGAAAACCGTGCTGAGAACAAGAAATTAGTGGAGAGATCCGGAAGGTTATGTTGTCTGTTATAATTGCTTCAAAAAGTTTAGGTATTGCAGACAAAAAGTTTAGGTATATAAACAACTCTTTATGCATCGCGAAAGAGTGTTCATTTCAGAAGGATGGAAATTCATTTACACAGATGGCTCCAAAAACTCCCACAACACCGCTTATGCAATGGTTTCGGAGAACTTGAAAATTATTAAAAAGGGGTTACTTTTATCGCCATTCTCGGTCTTCACCGCTGAAGCATACGCCATAAAATAAGCTATCCAATGGACATCGATTTGCAAAGCCAAATTTGTAATATGTACCGACAGTCTTGCAACAATCACAACCGTTCAAAATACATCCAACAGTAGCCCTCTAATCAGAGAAATTCGGCACAAATAAATTGATGGCCAAAGAAAAGTTAAACTAATGTGGATTCCAGGCCACTGTGGCATTCCAGGTAACGAACTCTGATAAAAAAGCAAAAAACGTCACTCGTAGTCCATGCATTTTCGTGAAAACTTAAGAAAGCAACGACATTTTGCGATTTGTAAGAAACTACTCAAAGCCGCTCTCGCTTTCATGTGGTTTTTTGTGACAACCGCTATCGAATTATTAATTCCGATCATAGAAAAGCATATCGATTTCATCGACACCTCTCCTTCGAAACTTCTCCAAGAACCAACAACTGCCAACATAAAAAATATCTACAGCTTTATCTCCAGAGCCCAATTAACCCTTATGTCAACGGCAACATACCTGGGTATGTTTTGCGTTTTCAAAACGCTGTAGCTCTGAACTGGATAATCGGATCAACGTGAAATTTCTTGATATCCTAGCGAAAACTGTTTTACGCAATAGTCCCAATTTTGGTTAGGATTGGAACATCCGTTTGGTAGATAAAGGCCATTTACAAAGTTGCACCCTTACGTCAACAGCATACATACCTGGGTATACCATACCATATGTATAGTAAAACGCATGCAAATATGATATTATTTGAAAAGTATAGTTTATTTTGAGTGAAAAAAATACTTATGGCATAAAAATTATTATAAATTATAAAATACTTATGAAAAACATATTAAAAACACTACGAAAAAATTTAAAATTATTGAAATTCAATTACATCTATCGCATTGCGGCAAGTCTTTGGAATGCTCTGCACACACTGGTTTGTTGCATAATGTGCATGCTTTACAAGTAGGGCGTCGTTTGGAGCAGATGTAGCAATTCCCCTTTACTTTTAGGCGTCCCGTACTATCATGCTCCTCCGCTTCATATGCTCCAGCATCCACAACTCAGATGGGCCTACCTATCATGGCTTCGATGGCGCTGCGCGTCGAAAAAACTCTGGATATTCTGCTGTTATTCGCCCTTCTCTCTATTTCTGGCTTGCATAGTTGCTCACTTATCTGATGGAGAAACATCCTACGGCGGCTTGTATATGACTTCAGGTGAGTGTTGTTGTCAACGTATATTTTGTATGCAGCAAACGCAGCAACGTCCACAATATTATAAAAGAAAGCCAAAGGCCATCTATTTGTGCACCGCTTGGTACTATATTCGGACAAGCACATGTCCATGCTATCAACTCCACCTATGGTTTTGTTGTAGTCCAATATAAGCAATGGCTTCTTCTTAGGACCTGACGTTTCTGTTGTATAATGAGAAGTGGACAATAATACAACTGCCTTGTTTTTCTTGGGCACGTACGAGCACATCGTAACGTGATTATAGAACCCAAACATTGACGATTCAGCCTCACGTCCCTTGGGGTTGGCAAATGCTGCTGGGACGAATGTACGCCTTTTGTTGCAAGTACCCAATATAGATAAATTATTGTCTATCATCAAAGATTTTGCCAAGTTGTAGCTAGTGAAAAAGTTGTCACATACAATATTTCTTCCACTTCCATCAAAAAGATTGATACATAAATCTTTGACTATTCTTTCACCAACGTTTCTTTCACGTTCACCAGACGGTGCCATTCCTGTATAGATTGGTCCCTGCATTGAAAAATTAAATTCAATTTAGTTATTTATACTTTCAACAATATTGATAGTACCTGCAATGGATAGGACGAAATGGAGTCGCACACCCACCACACTTTTATCCCATATTTGGCAGGTTTTGATAGTATGTATTGCGTGAAGCCAGTTCCACCACGATAAACATACAATTGTTCATCTACGGTGACGTTGGCTCCTGCCACGTAATATCTTCCAAGACAGCTGTTTAGAATCAAAAAAAAGTCCGATATTGCTACTGCTTTGTCCGTTTGTTTGCGTTGCTGGCGTGTGTTTCCATTATCAAAACGAATGAAGCGGCTAATTTCCCAAAATCGTCGTACACTCATTGCAGCACGATATAATGGATGTGATTTAGTATTCCACAAATCTTTCGTATGCACGTAACCTGAATGTGTAACGCCACTTAGCAAAAGTACGCCCAAATATGCATCAAATTCACTTTCTGTTATGGGAATCCATGATCTCGGTTCTCTTGTTGGATGTTTTGCATTGTCATCATCAAAGAATTGCCTTGCCTTTCGATTTGATTCACGAACAATTATGTCGCTGTTATATTTCGTCTGACATTATCAATTTAACGTTTCTGAAATGGTCAAACCTTGCGTTGCCCGTACTGGTCCAGATTGTGCACTCCTTAGAATGTTGTGCGTATGGAATCTTACAGGTTGTGGTTGTATCGAAGACCAAACATTCCATCTCTGGCAGTAAAATATTCCCCAGTTTCAATTGGTGCATCTTCAAGTTCTTCATCAGAATCACTGTCGTACTCTGGGTCATATTCTGGTAACCTGGGCTCTTCTAAGTCTGAGTCATCACCACCAATATCACCTACACATTCATCTAAAGCCTCGTCACCAACTACTGAATCGTGGATACTTATTTCTTCTTGGCTCTCTTCAAGCGTTTGACGAATATATGCTTGCTGTTCTTCGTACGAAAGTGCGCTTAGTTGTCGTGGAGTAAGCCATTCACCATCTGCCATTTCCCTTTGATTTTATTTTTTTATTTCCAAAAAATAAACAGAAACGTCCTTTCACTTCGAATCATACGTGCATGATAAAATCCATAATACTGGTAAGCCCTATTTTATACTCTTTAGCGCAGGTACTAGCGATTTTAAGCCTGAGTTTTTATGTTTGCAACCTAAAGTAATCCTTATAAACACAAAACAATAAGTACTAACCACATCATCAGCGACCCTTAATAATCCAGAAAATATATACACTTGTATGTATGTATATTTTTTAAACTACATCAAGGTTGCCTGTGTACAAATGTAAGCTAGGGTTTTTTTAACCATGACCAATTTTAACACATGCATACGTATATTATCGATATAACGCAAATGTGTGAGTATATTAGTAAAAAAAATCTGAATCGCAAGCGATTAGTTGAATGTGTGCCTGCCGGGTTATAATGGCATGCCATTTGCCATACAAAACGTATGTACATACCAGGGTGTGTTGCTGTTGACGTGCGTAAAAAAGTTCTGCTGTTGACATAAAGGTTAAAGCACCTTATCTAAAATCAACTTAATATCATTATCACAGCTTTGTATATATTTCATACACTACAACTTAAAATTAAGTAAATTTCTGCAAATAGCTACTTTTAATCATAAACATTCACATTGTAAATATTAGATTAAGCATTTGTATATATGTTTAATTATATATACACGCTTTGGAGACTGTAAAATTTATAACTCTTGTATATCTGTAATACACGTAGTACATATGAACCTATAATACTTCAACATTAGTCATAACCCTAACTCATTACTAACATTTGATAATTTAATGTACAAATTAATTTAGTCCCTCAGACGAAGGCCCTGTCGCTAGTGCTGTTATATTTTATAGGTAGTATAATTACTCATAATTGTATTTCCTTTAATAAATAAATAAACATATATAGAAATTAATTAAAATTTCCAAAACGAAGAAGCAATTTGATTGCGATCTCTATTTTTATATAGATCCGAGTTAACCACGCTCCTCCCCTTCTTCTTTTTGACCTCATTTCGGCCGTAAATAATTTTTCCTTTAATTTTTAATCTTGTTTCTAACTATAACAATTTTTTCCCTTTCACATTTATCCATCCTGGTCTAATATAAGTATGACATTAGAAATGTTCCTGAAAACTAAAAAAAAATTAATTTTGTAGAAAAATGTTTCAGTAAATTAACTGCCCATTGGTAAACATCGCTAAATTCGCCGTTTTGTAGATTTTACGAAGGATTGGGAATGTTTAAGGCATGATAGTTTACAAAGAATCGAAGTTAAAATTCATTTTTTATATTTAATAAGCATAACTATTGGTTTTACAGGCTAAGGTTTAACATATGCATAATTATCATATATATAAGTATATTCAGAGCCTTCGTACGCTAAACAGAAAGGTTTTTTATTGTGTGTACTCAGCGTTTGTTTGGAACACATCATTTCTATACTTTTCGGGATTGCAGATGATAACTACGCCCACTCCTCATATAATGGTTTGTTAAAAACTACTAAAGTGGCGATAAATCAATAGCTAACACAAAAACTTGAACTAGGGCTTACGAAAGTTTTAAAAAACCTAAACCAGGATTTAGGGATTTATAAATCATTTTGAAGAAAGAGTTTCGAAGAATGTTGAATAACAAGCTTAAAATTTGCTTCCTTTAGAATTTTTTGAGTACGCAGAAGTAAGTAAGAGTGAATGAGTGAGAGGCACTGAACACAAGAAAGACCACAAATGTGAATCCTGCGAAAAATAGATGTGCCGTATGCAAATAGGAATTTGCATGTACTCGTATATATGTATGTGTAAATATATACACCACTACACATTGATTCAATATTCCGACTGAGGCTACCTATAAACCATACATATACATTACATACATATTTTTGTGTGTGCTTGAGTGTTTCACTGACATTTGGTATTTCCATTTCAATTTTGGCCAAAATCTGCTGTTGCAAAATCAATTCGTGTGCATATTTGCTTTTGAGTGTGATATGATGCCATCAGTTGTGCCGAGCAGATGAAAGTGAAAATTGGTACTGAAATATGTACACAAACTCATCACATACGCTCAATTGTCACTTTCACTGACATATCATTCTTCTTTATACCCCACTTCTTGCTTAGAAATAAACACTTTTATTCCTTAGGTGAAATTCCAATAAAACAAGCACTTTCTTGCTAGTTTGTTGTAGTGAAAAGAATACTACAGTTTCCTGCGACATTGGTCAGTTTGTCCGGTGTCACTTGTCCACTCTGAATGGCAGCAGATAAAGTTGATTTCAAATATTTTTGTTGAATAAACAGAATACTTCGAGTGGCTGCATTCTTACCTGCCTTATCTACTAGAAATCTAAAAATTTTATATTTCAAAAATACTAGACCAATCAATTTCTTCCCGCACAAGCTCAGCTTACCTTGATCAGCAACCAGCACTCGTGGAGTTGCGAAAGCATTACGGCCCAGAGTAGAACGTAAAAGGTCCATTGAACTAAGAGCTAACTTTTAGTAGGATTCACATCGTCATCATGGATAATATGATACGAGACTCTCGCATTGCCTCTCATTTTTCCCTCAAACGCGTTCCCTGATTATTTGACAGCCAAGGAGATCAGGGAATTTTTGACAGTTGATTTCAGAAAAGGCGGGATGCCAGAAATAAAGCGCTATAATTACTTGACGATATTAGTGTGAAATGAAATTTCATTGAACTGTGCGAACATATTTTGGCAAAATAAATGTTTATGTAAATTAATTAATGATTTTGCATTTTAGCTTTATATATGTATGCATTTTTAAAGTGTTTTATTTAGTGTTTTGTATAATTTATTACATACTCAATATAATGTTTTTCAGCAGTGGCATCATTGACAAATGTTATAAAAAATGCGAGTTTTGACAGCTCTCTCTCGAATCAAAGAGTCTCGTATCATATTATCGATGTCGTCATGATGATAGGTTTTCTAGTCGGACATTGTCCAATGGGCACTCACGCAGTGAGGCTACAACTTTTGTAGGATGCAATTTTTGCATGGAAGAAGCTGAGTTGGAAACATCCAAACACTTTCTCCTCCACTGTCCAGTTCTTGCTAGAATAATGTCGTTGCAGTTGTATATCGCTATATTTTGAAATTTTTGTATAAAAAAGGGAAGAAAGCCACGAAAGCCACCAATGAAATTTGTGAAGTTTACGGAGACGATGCTGTATTAGTTTGTGTAGCACAACAATGGTTCGCTCTCTTTCGTTCTGGAAATTTTGAAATTTTGACTTGCACTGATGGAATAATGTCTCTTACGGAAAAATAATAAAAAGAGGTCGACCCAAATAGTACAAATTTGTATATTTATTTATTAGTATAAAAAAATAAGTTAACGTTGTTAAGAAATTCGAAAAGACATTTTCGAATACCCAATATTATGTGCATAAATAGTGCTTTGTAAGAAATCGATATGGATTCCTAACATCAAATTAATCAGCTGAAGAGACGGGTGGATTATTTTTAAATCTGATTTGATTTAAACTTGGAATTCTCTTGCAGCTTTTTTAAAAATTATTTTACTCAAAATTACATAACTTCAATAAATCTGTAACAAGTGGAGAATCCAAACATATATGTGATCAGTTTCCAGGTCACAAATGACGTAGCAATTAAGATAACGGTATAAAAAATTGAACGAATAATGTTTTAATGTATGCCACCTTATGATCAAAAATTGTCTAATATTCAATAAAAACTGGTACCGAATATTTGACCCCGGTACCTATTTTTGATCGAAAATATCGGTCAATGTGTGAGATATACAAGTATAGTATGTGTGAGATATACTAGTATAACTGAAATTAAGTGGTAATCCTTCTATTATAATGGTATGGTATGTCAAAAATATTACTTAGTATAAAGGTTTTTGAACTTCGGGGTGACTTTGTCCATCATTATCGGCCAATATTTGAGTCATCTCAATGAAAATAAGAGAGAGGGTTTTACTCATGACCGTATCTCTTTTTCCCTAAATGACATACATATATTTGAGCGAAAACTTGGCCTAGCCTCTATATAACTAATACTATCAGGATTTTCGAACATCTGACTGACTTTCTCTATATGATTGGTTTAACAATTGTAGTGAAACAAATGGGGGGCATGGTGAAGGCTAAACTTAACTTTGTTTTTGTGATAACTGGCTTTGATTCTTCCATATTTGTTTTGTATACAATTTCATATTTCCCTGGCTTTGATTCTTCCATATTTGTTTTGTATACAAATTCATATTTCCCTTCCACTTTCAGAGCTGCGGCCGTCCATATTGCACATAACACAGTTATATACTCACATGCTTTGTAAGTCCGTCATATTTTAGCAAGCACTGTTTATTTGCTAGTGCAAAGCTACAGAAGCGCGGTTAAAACCATGTAAACATGCAATTGTTGTTGTGCAAACTTTGCATTTGTTTTGGCAAACACTGCTCGAGTTTGTTTGTTTGCAAGCATAAATATGTGTTCGAATATACTATAAATATGCTGACACACGTACGTACGTGTAACTAAGTACATACATATACTCTACATAAGTTGTAGTGCAATTGTTTAAGCTATAAAAGCTAAGCTTTTGTATGTGGCCACGTACAGCTTATTTTTCTGACGTTTCATTGAAGTAACTTTGAATATGCTGTCAGTTGCATACCTAAATTCATGCAAGCAGCGTATATACCATATGCAGCTAAAGCAGCTGTGATATGAGAATATACATATGTATGTATTTGAAAATTTGCATATGATTTCTTGTAAACAAAAATCACTGCAGTTTTGAGAAGAAACTTCAGATGTGTTTATAAGTTAACACAACACTTGTTACTCAAGTATCGACTTACAACTTCCGGCACGTGTGACCGAAACGCACCAGAAAGTGCATGGTCAGCGTCTGCACTACCTGTTGTGCAGCATAAGATTCGTGGAAGCGAATCACGCCACTTATAATTATTAAAGTGAGAATTAAGTATAAATATTGTAATTCGGTTAAGCTAAGCTTCAGTTTTGAAAACTAAAATAAAGATACGCGGTAACGCTGCCCCAATGCAGCTCCGCTAAAAAAAATTATATTTTTTAGTTATTTAATAACTAAAAAGTTTAACTGGCGCCCGAGCTAAAAAGTCAAAAATAACAGAGAAAGAAAGGCCCCTAGTAGAATAAAGCAAACGGGAAGCACTAGTTGCTAGCCAGCTCTATTCGCGAGTGTATAAATAAGTGAAAAACTAAAGACACACAAAGTGTTATCTGTTAATTAAGAAATCCATGACAATGTGCATAAAAACGCGGAGATATTATGAATAAAATTTAAAGCAAAACTAAAAACGACACGTGTAACAAATACCAAACAACTCAAGAAAAGCGTGCACAAGTGAAAGAACGAACAAAGCAATAATACAAACCTAACGATGTGTGAAAACTAAAAAATATAGAAAGACTGCTTAAGAAACTAAATCTGCAAACAGTTAAGGAAAAAAACTTAGAATAACAAATTGAAGAGTGTGGCAACCTGCAACTTGCTAAGCGTAAAATACACTCAAGTTCAGGGATACAAATCATTTCATTTTTAATATAAAAAAATTTAATTAACTACAAAAATAATACAAAACACAAATTAATAAAAGACAATAACAATAAAAATATAAATAAAAAGCGAGCAATTAATCACGGTTGAAGGTAGCAAGCGGTGTGCGTGAATTAAATATTAATGAAAATATACGTGCGCGCGTGCAACAAAATACGCCAAAGTGTAAATTAAATTTATTGCAACAAAATTTCGTGGAAGCAAAAATCACCGCCTGTCCAATCTCATAACTAGTATAGCTTCAGATATAGTAAAGACACAGGGACCGCAAGTGGTACATGCGGCATTACACCCAAATGCAATTGCAACCGACATTACGGACCAAACAATAGACATAGAGCATAGGAGCAACTTAGGCGAATTCGATAGGATACCTGACATCGTAAAATGTCTAAAAGAATTCTCTGGCAATCCAGGAGAATTCAACTCGTGGAAAAAAAGCGTAGATCGGGTTTTAGCGATATATGAACGTCAAAAGAGGTCACCGAAGTATTATGGAATTTTAAGCGTAATACGGAACAAAATAATAGGCAATGCCGATGCGGCGTTGGAAGCATACAATACGCCACTTGATTGGCAATCAATTTCTAAATGTCTAATTATGCACTACGGTGACAAGCGCGACTTGTCAACATTAGAATATCAAATGACCACATTGGTCCAAGGAAATAGAACAGTTTCAGATTTCTATCAGCAGGTGTATAGCCACCTTCATTGATACTAAATAAATTTGGTTGTCTCGATATGGGCAACGAATCTCTTCGCATGCTGACACAATCATATAGAGACAAAGCATTAGAAACTTTTGTAAACGGCTTAGATGCTTTTTTAACGGGGATTTACCTAGACTATTAGGAATACGAGAGCCGGCAGACCTGCCGTAGGCTCTTCATCTCTGTTTAAAACTACAGAACCAAAAACTTTCGTATGAACCATGCGTACAAAGGAAGACTAGTACAGCATTCACCCTTACCTCCAAGAAGGAATTTTTCACAGCCACAAAGGCACCAATTTTACCCCCAGCTAGCGCATTTACCCCAACCACAGCGGAAAACTTGGCAACCAAGGCAACAACAATATAACAATTTTCACTACGATAACTACCCCTCAAGACCCCCGAAACCGCAGCCATGTCCAGAGCCCATGGACGTCGACCCGAGCATACACTCTCGTCGCGTTAACTATATAAACAGACCCCAAGGAAGTGAGCACTTTGGCAAAAGGCCACAACAATTTCCGAATCAACAGCGAAGGAAAGAGCAACGAACATTTCACATTGACACAGCTTCACAGGAAGACGGACAATTTGGTGAACCAAGCGATATCCATTTTTTAGAATAATTAGCTCTTCGCTCCCCTTCTTCGAAGTAAAGGCGGAGAGCGGCAGATTTTTTAAGTTTTTAGTGGATACAGATTCCAGTAAAAATTATGTTAAGCCAGAGCTGGCAAAAAAAATAATCCAAGACGACAATCCCTTTTTTGCAAAATCTATTGCGGAAAATTTAGAAATCAGAGAACAAACTTATGTTCAACTTTTTAACTTTAAAGATAAAATTAAATTCTATCTAATGCTACTTCTCAAAACATTTGACGGTATTCTAGGGAATGATACCCTTCGGGAATTTAAGGCCATTATATACACTGGTGAAAATTACATGACTTTAAGTAACGGCTTTAAGGTTCATCTCAAACAGCTCCCCTCACAGCGAGTGAACGCAATTAAATCAAATACACACGATGGAAAACATCGTAAATAAATACCCAAAGCTTTTTTCCGAACCTGACGAAAAGCTAACCTATACAACAAAAGTTGTCGGACAAATTCGGACAACATCCGATTCCCTGTTTACACAAAATTCTATCCATATCCTGCAGCATTGAAACAGGAAGTGGAATCTCAGGTAGAAAAGCTTTTAAGCCATGGTATAATTAGACCATCTAGATCACCGTACAACTCCCCAGTGTGGATTGTACCGAAGAAGCCAGACGAGGCAGAAAATAAACAATACCGTATGGTCATTGATTATAAGAAATTAAACAAAGTAACGATCGCGGACAGATACCCCATTCCGGAAATTACAGAAGTAATCTCTCAACTAGGTAATATCAATTTCTTCTCAGTTCTCGACCTTAAAAGTGGTTTTCACCAGATTCCACTAAAAAAATCTGATATAGAAAAAACTGCTTTCTCTATCAACAATGGGAAGTATGAATTTACTCGACTACCATTTGGCCTAAAAAATGCGCCATCTATTTTTCAACGCGCATTAGATGATATATTAAGAGAACTCATAGGGAAATGTTGCTACGTGCATATCGATGATATAATTGTTTTTAGCAAAACAGAAGAGGAACACTTCAAACATACATATATATAAGGTGTTTGAAACATTAGAAAACGCTAATATGAAAGTGCACTTAGGAAAATGTAAATTTTTCAAAAAAGAAGTATAATTCTTCTCTTGGCATAAGAACCAACCCAAACAAAAGTTGAAGACATTTCAAACTTTCCACAACCACAAAATTTAAAACAACTTGGCAGCTTCCTCGGCATGTCAGGGTACTACTGGCGTTTTATAAGAGATTACGCTAAACTTGCAAAACCCCTACCATCTCTTTTAAGAGTGGAAGACGGTCGTACGTCAAAGAATAAATCTACTCACATAAAAATTAATTTGAATAGGGAAGCGATAGAAGCTTTTATTTAAATTAAAAATTCCCTCACCTCAGAGGATATCATCCTCACGTATCCGGATTACAGCAAAGAATTTGAGCTGACCACAGATGCGTCCAACTTCGCCATAGGCGCAGTATTGTCTCAGTCAGATAGACCAATAGCATTTTTATCTAGGACATTAAGCAAAGCGGAAGAGCACTATGCCGCAAACGAAAAATAAATGTTAGTCATCATTTGGGCATTGAATTCATTTCGTAATTATCTGTATGGATCGGCCAGAGTAAAAATATTCACCGAACCATTAAATTTTGCGTTAAGCAACAAGAATGCTAATAGCAAGATGAAACGCTGGAAAGCAATACTAGGAGAATATAGTTATGAAATGCGCTATAAACCAGGTAGATTAAACGTCGTGGCCGACGCACTGTCAAGAATTCCACACCAAGAATCAGAAGTGCATGCGCTATCAATAGCGAAAAATTCGGATGATAGCTCATCCCACAATTATATACTGCGTAGAAGCACCAATTAACGCGTTTAAAAACTAAATATTTTTAAATAAGGATGTACCGTCAACATATCAATTTAAAATCATTTTTCCCACCTACCACCATCATATAGTAACCGAACCTGATTACTGCGAACAAAATTTGATTTCTATTTGAAAAATATATTTATGTAAATCCGTCCGTAATAAACATCACATCAAAACGGAGGAGCACTTTATGGGCAAGTTTCAAGAAATTTACTCCTTACACTTTGACAAATATAAAATTAGGTTTTCGCAGTTCCAAGTGGAAGACATAACAAATGAGGAAGAGCAAGAAAATATTATTATAAATGAACATAAGAGAGCGCATAGAAATTGCAAGAGAATAAGATACAAATTTTAGAAAAATTCTATTTTCCAAGAATGGCGAATATTATAAATAAGATAATAAAAAAATGCGTTACTTGTAAGAAGAACAAGTACGATCGCCACCCATCAAAGCCACAGCTACAAGCAACACCCATACCTAATTTCCCTGGACAAATAATCCACGTAGATATATTATTGATAGGCAAAGAGCTAGTTCTGACCGCAATGGACAAATTCTCAAAATACGCTATTGCAAAACCCATTAAATCAAAGGCAACAGAGGATATTAGGCAACCTTTAAGGGACATTCTTTTCTTCCTTGTACCGGAAATATTGGTAATAGGTAATGAAAGATCCTTTAACTCAGAGTCCATCAACTTTATGATAGAGAACGAATTTGGCACCGAAATATATCGCACCCCCCCTTACACAAGCTGCTCGAACGGTCAGGTTGAGCGCTTTCATTCTACTCTACAGGAGATTATGCGTTGTCTGTAAACAGAGAAACCCACCGATCGTTCCAAGAACTTTTGGAAAAATCAATCAAAGAATATAACTTCACTATTCATTCAACAACGGGAAAAAAACCAATTGAAATCTTCTTTGGAAGACGGGTCAATAGCGACCACAGGCTAATAGAAGAGGAAATAAAAGAAACGAAAAAACGGCATCAGGAAAAGCAATTGGCAGATCTTGCCTACCATAATGAAAACCGAACGCCACCCAAACAATATTTTGAAGGAGATGAAATTTTTGTTCAGATAAATAAGAGATTAGGAACTAAGTTATCACCTAGATTTAGGAAAGAAATTGTCGCGCAGTATTATAATACCACCGTTAAAACTAAAACAGGCAGGATTGTTCACAAAAACAACATAAAACAATGTTAAGAAGAAAAAATTACTTGCAGGTGGAAAAACCTCGAAATGGAGAAATTACAAATTTACCTCATCCTAATTATATTGGGACCCACTACAAAAACCCAACAAATTGACGTTAGGACGTGACAAACAATAATGGATATCTACACCAATTAAGACAGGAGAAGTAAGAACAATCAACCATTATGATAAAGTCCTACATTTTATCAACTTAACCAAATACGAGGAAACACCTTCACTTATTTCGGACAACATTAATACACTAAAGACAACTACTTTCGAGGACAGACAATTGCTTGACACAACTCACAAAAATTTCATTTTATTAGAAGCGAAGCTAGAAGGTTTACAACTTAACTTAAAGAAATAGCGCAGAATAGGATTAAGACTTTGGAAGACGACATTCAATTCATTAAACGTACCTATCAGGTTAACAACGATATATCGCTTTTACGCAATCACCTGGACGAAATTGAACAGATAATTTTTTTTCATGCCAATTAAGCATAATACCAACAGTTACACTGACATTTACAGAACTAAATCTCATTACCGATTTCGAAAGCTATAGCCACATAAAAACAGCAGTACTTTTCCAGGATAACACGATCATTATAACCGTCCTCATACCTCAATATTCCAACAGCATCCTATCCGAAATCAAAATTGAACCCATTCCCAATATAAACAATAAATCATTAGTTTTAGACAAATACGACCTACCAGTAGATGAAGACAATAATATGTACAATGTAGAAATTAAGGACAATTTGGAGAAAAATTTAATTAAAGAGAGGGACCAATGTTTAATAAATATATTAAAATTTGAAGAAGCAGACTGTAAGCTCAGAATTTCTAATGAGCAATCTGTAAACGAAGTGCTACCAGGCATACGAATATTTAAAAATTTCCATTCAAAAATTACACAAAATTGTTATAGAGAAAATATTAAACAAAGAGGAACTTTTTTAATAAAATTTAAAAATTGTGAAATAAATGTATTTAACAGATCATATACTAATGTAAAAAAGGAAGTATATGAATCCTTTGTATTACCAAATGTTATAACTAAAATTAAAGAAAATACAAATTTTGTTAATAAAGAATTAAGACTGGAAACATTGTATGTGGAACAACTCCAGCATGAAAACAATATTGAATTTTTGTTAAATAAAAGCGACAGTTCCTCAGTAATTAGCTTAAGTTCTGATGTAATGATAATTGTAATAATTATAATCGTTATAACATTTTTATATAAAAATCGTCAAAAAGTATATTTGTCACCTGAATCTAGTGCAGAGGACGTACTAAATGTGCGGAAAGGCCTTTTTTTGCAAATAGTAACATCGGCACACCCTACGAGCAACACCGATTGGGCACAATCGATTTAAGAGGGGAAGAGTTAACACAGCACTTGTTACAAATAAGTATCGGCTTACATCTTCCGGCACGTGTAACCGAAATGCACCAGAAAGTGCATGGTCAGCGTCTGCACTACATGTTGTGCAGAATAAGATTCGTGGAAACGAATCACGCCACTTATAATTATTAAAGTTAGAATTAAGTATAAATATTGTAATTCGGTTAAGCTAGGCTTCAGTTTTGAAAACTCAAATAAAGATACGCGGTAACGCTGCCCCAATGCAGCTCCGCTAACAAAAAACAAGTAAGGAAGGACTAAGTTCTTGCATGATAAAGTGATAATCGAGATTTCATTATCCGTCATTTACATATTTTTTTATTTTGCTGTAAAATTAATTAGATTAGATCTATTTGTGTACTTTGAGTATTGAATTGTATTTTTATTTCCTAATGTATATATGTATGTATTATACAGAGAAGGCATCAGATGGAATTCGAAATAGCGTTATATTGGAAGAAGGCGAGGTTGTGAATCGACTTCACCCATATTTCGTACATATCATCAGGGTGTTAAGAAAATATTATATAGCGAATTTCATTGAAATCGGTAAAGTAGTTCCTGAGATATGGTTTTTGGCTCATAAGTGGGCGACGCCACGCCCATTTTCAATTTAAAAAAAAGCCTGGGTGCAGTTTCCTTCTGCCATTTCTTCCGTAAAATTTAGTGTTTCTGACATTTTTTGTTGGTCGGTTAACGCACTTTTAGTGATTTTCAACATAACCTTTGTATGGGAGGTGGGCGTGGTTATTAACCGATTTCTTCCATTTTTGAACTGTATATGGAAATGCCTAAAGTAAATGACTCTATAGAGTTTGGTTGGCATAGCTATAGTAGTTTCCGAGATATGTACAAAAAACTTAGTAGGGGGCGGGGCCACGCCCACTTTTCCAAAACAATTGCGTCCAAATATGCCCCTCCCTAATGCGATCCTTTGTGCCAAATTTCACTTTAATAGCTTTATTTATGGCTTAGTTATGACACTTTATAGGTTTTCGGTTTCCGCCATTTTGTGAGCGTGGCAGTGAGCCGATTTTGCCCATCTTCGAACTTAACCTTCTTATGGAGCCAAGAAATACATGTACCAAGTTTCATCACGATATCTCAATTTTTCCTCAAGTTACAGCTCGCACGGACGGACGGACGGACGGACAGACAGACGGACGGACAGACGGACGGACGGACAGACAGACATCCGGATTTCAACTCTGCAGGTCACCCTGATCACTTTGGTATATGTATCCTATATCTGACTCTTTTAGTTTTAGGACTTACAAAAACCGTTAAGTGAACAAAACTATAATACTGGCGTATGCCGATGATATTGATATCATCGGCCTCAACCTACGCCGTTAGTTCTGCTTTCTCCAGACTGGACAAGGAAGCAAGAACAAATGGGTCTGGCAGTGAACGAGGGCAAGACGAAATATCTCCTGTCATCAAACAAACAGTCGTCGCACTCGCGACTTGGCACTCGTCACTGTTGACAGTCATAACTTTGAAGTCGTAGATAATTTCGTCTATCTTGGAACCAGCGTAAACACCACCAACAATGTCAGCCTAGAAATCGCAACGCAGGATAACTCTTGCCAACAGGTGCTTCTTCGGACTGAGTAGGCAATTGAGAAGCAAAGTCCTCTCTCGGAAAAACAAAAACCAAACTATAAGTCGCTTTAATTCTCGTCCTGCATATGCAGTGCAGAGGAACTTGGTGATGTCAACAACGGATGAGTCGACGTTGCGAGTTTTCGAGAGAAAAGTTCTGCGAAAGATTTATGGTCCTTGCGCGTTAGCCACGGCGAATACCATTTCGCATTCGATGGAACGATGAGCTGTACGAGATATACGACGACATCGACATAGTTCAGCGAATTAAAAGACAGCGGCTACGCACAGGCTAAAGTCATGTTGTCCGGATGGTGAAAACACTCCAGCTCTGAAAGTATTCGATGCGCATGCCCGCCGGGGGAAGCAGAGGAAGAGGAAGACCTCCACTCCGTTGGAAGGACCAAGTGGAGAAGGACCTGGCTTCGCTTGGAATATCCAATTGGCGCCACGTAGCGAAAAGAAGAAACGACTGGCGCGCTGTTGTTAACTCGGCTATAATCGCTTAAGCGGTTTCTACGCCAATTAAGAAGAAGATATGATCTGTTAAATACATTTATTTCACAATTTTTAAATTTTATTAAAAAAGTTCCTCTTTGTTTAATATTTTCTCTATAACAATTTTGTGTAATTTTTGAATGGAAATTTTTAAATATTAGTATGCCTGGTAGCACTTCGTTTACAGATTGCTCATTACAAATTCTAAGCTTACAGTCTGCTTCTTCAAATTTTAATATATTTATTAAACATTGGTCCCTCTCTTTAATTAAATTTTTCTCCAAATTGTCCTTAATTTCTACATTGTACATATTATTGTCTTCATCTACTAGTACATCGTATTTGTCTAAAACTAATGATTTATTGTTTATATTGGGAAGGGGTTCAATTTTGATTTCGGATAGGATGCTGTTGGAATATTGAGGTATGAGGACGGTTATAATGATCGTGTTATCCTGGAAAAGTACTGCTGTTTTTATGTGGCTATAGCTTTTGAAACCGGTAATGAGATTTAGTTCTGTAAATGTCAGTGTAACTGTTGGTATTATGCCTAATTTGCATGAAAAAAATTATCTGTTCAATGTCGTCCAGGTGATTGCGTAAAAGCGATATATCGTTGTTTACCTGATAGGTACGTTTAATGAATTGAATGTCGTCTTCCAAAGTCTTAATCCTATTCCGCGCTATTTCTTTAAGTTCGTTTATGTAATTACTCACAATAATTTGCTGCTTATTTATATGGTCCGTAACGTTGTTTATTTATCCGGAAATAAGGTTGCTAAAGTATAATAAATTATTAATATTTTGTGCATCTGTTCTTTCGCTTTTATTCAATTGTGTAAGTGCGTCGCTAATTTCTTTTTCGTTTGCGGCATAGTGCTCTTCCGCTTTGCTTACTGTCCTAGATAAAAATGCTATTGGTCTATCTGACTGAGACAATACTGCGCCTATGGTGAAGTTGGACGCATCTGTGGTCAGCTCAAATTCTTTGCTGTAATCCGGATACGTGAGGATGATATCTTCTGAGGTGGAATTTTTTATTTTAATGAAAGCTTCTATCGCTTCCCTATTCAAATTTATTTTTATGTGAGTAGATTTATTCTTTGACGTACGACCGTCTTCCCCTTTTAAAAGAGATGTTAGGGGTTTTGCAAGTTTGGCGTAATCTTTTATAAATCGCCGGTACTACCCTGACATGCCGAGGAAGCTGCGAAGTTGTTGCATCAACTTCGATGGCATCAACTTTTTTTGGGTTGTTTCTTATGCCAACCG
This sequence comes from Bactrocera tryoni, assembly GCF_016617805.1. NCBI lineage: Eukaryota > Metazoa > Arthropoda > Insecta > Diptera > Tephritidae > Bactrocera > Bactrocera tryoni. Next base: position 54,596,048 of record NC_052501.1, on the reverse strand, counting down.
GTGTGATTACATATCTTAAGAATTCTACTTCTTTTTTGTAAAATTTACATTTTCCTAAGTGCACTTTGATAGAGAAAGCAGTTTTCTCTATATCAGATTTTTTTAGTAGAATCTGGTGAAAACCACTTTTAAGGTCGAATACAGAAAAATATTTTTTCTGTCCTAATTATGATAGGACATCATTAATTTTGGGAATAGGACATCTATCCGCAGTTGTTAGCTTTATTGAGCTTTCGATAGTTTATGACTACCCTATATTGTTTATTTCCAGCAGAGTCCACCTTTTTCGGGACTTTCCATACCGGAGAGTTATATAGAGACCTCGGTGGTCGGATTATACCATCTCCTAATGATTTTTGTGCCTGGGTTTCGACCTGAGGCTTAATTGATTTTGTTTAATTTTCTTTAAAATATATTTTTTTCTTTTTTGATACTTGTATCATCTCTATAGTCTCAGACACAATTTCTCCTGATTATAATAATCCTCAAGTGTGGCCTTCTTATCTTTTCCTATATATTGAAAAACTTCCTCCATTCATTTAATTTTAAGTTTAGCTTCATTTAAATCCTTTTCTTTTTTGTTAATCCTATTTACTTCTACAAATCTTTCAAAATTTCTAACGATTCTGTCTATTTCGTTATAGTCTAAGTCAGTTGGTAAAGCGTCCGTATTATCGGTTGCAATTGCATTTGGGTGTAATGCCGCATGTACCACTTGCGGTCCCTGTGTCTTTACTATGTCTGAAGCTATACTAGCTATGAGCCTGGACAGGTCGTCCATGCTCAATTGTGTATTTTGGGATGTCTGAGAGGTATTAGGTGCCGAATTGGGGGGAAGGATTGCATGGCGGATTCAATTATTGGGGTTCGCCATTTGTATATTTTTAATATTCTTAGTATATACTTGTATAATAATATATGTATTATTATTCTTAATATAATTCTAAGTAGTTATTATAGGCTACTTCCACTTACAGGATTGTTGTGGATTTTGTTGGCGCTGCTATTGCCGATAGTATTCCTATTAGCTCTCTCTACTCTTAAATATCTGCCTCGATTTTTTTCCTTGCCTGCAATATGCGTTGATTCTTGCTTCCACAAAATGTTGTTGCATTAAATTTAATTTACATTTAGGCGTATCTTGTTGCACGTACACATTAATATTTAATTCACGCACACCGCTTGCTACGTTCAACCGTGATTAATTGCTCGCTTTTTATTTATATTTTTATTGTTATTGTCTTTTATTAATTTGTGTTTTGTATTATTTTTGTAGTTAATTAAATTTTTTTATATTAAAAATGAAATGATTTGTATCCCTGAACTTGAGTGTATTTTACGCTTAGCAAGTTGCAGGTTGCCACACTCTTCAATTTGTTATTCTAAGTTTTTTTCCTTAACTGTTTGCAGATTTAGTTTCTTAAGCAGTCTTTCTATATTTTTTAGTTTTCACACATCGTTAGGTTTGTATTATTGCTTTGTTCGTTCTTTCACTTGTGCACGCTTTTCTTCAGTTGTTTGGTATTTGTTACACGTGACGTTTTTAGTTTTGCTTTAAATTTTATTCATAATATCTCCGCGTTTTTATGCACATTGTCATGGATTTCTTAATTAACAGATAACACTTTGTGTGTCTTTAGTTTTTGTTTTTCACTTATTTAGACACTCACGAATAGAGCTGGCTAGCAACTAGTGCTTCCCGTTTGCTTTATGCTACTAGGGGAACTTTCTTTCTCTATTATTTATGACTTTTTAGCACGGGCGTCAGTTAAGCATTTTAGTTATTAATTAACTAAGAAAATATAATTTTTTTTTAGCGGAGCTGCATTGGGGAAGCGTTACCGCGTATCTTTATTTTAGTTTTCAAAACTGAAGCTTAGCTTAACCGAATTACAATATTTATACTTAATTCTAACTTTAATAATTATAAGTGGCGTGATTCGTTTCCACGAATCTTATTCTGCACATACACTTTCTGGTGCATTTCGGTTACACGTGCCGGAAGATGTAAGCCGATACTTATTAGTAACAAGTGCTGTGTTAACTTGTATATATGTTTGTATGTATTGCAGCATATTGTTTACGCTGCTTGATATGGGGTTGATTTTAAGTGAACAAATTAATACATGTGTGTGTATTTAATGTTATCTCTTCTGTAAATTTATGACTTGTGTGCCTATGCATTTTTGTTTTTATTAGATGCACACTGCACATAAATTCATATGTCTGTTTATGTATATATATATGCATGTCTGTATGTTCTATACACTTTAAAGTAGATGTTTATGTTTAATAGTATTTCGGCTTTGCTGATAAGTAAGCAAGTTCAATGATATTTGAACAATATCCTCGATTGAGTCAAGACGGTGTCCTCGGAGTGGTCATGTGAATTTGCTGAATAGCCAGAAGTTACACGAAGGTAAATCAGGCGAATGCGGTGCGACATGATATTAGTTGAAAATGTGGCGAAATGATCACGAATAACCAATGCAGTGTGAGTGTATAATCGCACTTCTTTGTTCAGTAAATTTAGACATATTAAAAATGAAGAATTCACCTCCAGAGCCTCACAAAACGACGCGTATCTCAAATACTAATACAAATTTTGACATGAAATTTAATATATACAAGTATGTCACTAGCAGTACTACCAACTTACAGAAAAAAATTTACCGATTCGAAAACAGGCGAAGTATAGTTAAAAATTCACCTTTCAATTTGATCACATTACAACACATTTCACATTGTTATTAACAACATTGGGTCTGCAACATATGGGCAATATTTTTTAAATAAAACCAATTGAGTTTTATATTTGGTAAATTCACAGTTATTTAGTTATCAAAGCGGTGATATTATCTTTTTCGTAGGCGGCCAGAAGTAATGTCATAATATCACCATTATTAGTAAAACCCAATTACTCATATATACAAGTATTTTTGTTATAGAAATGAGATCAAGTATTCTGATCTTTTAAGCGAATGAATAAGGATACTATATAACAATACAGCCTTTAGTTGAAGTCCTACAGTATTTAGATTGAGTGTTCCAAGACTTCAATTGCTTATCCAGTAAAATATATATATATTTACTTAATAAATCATTAGATAATGGGCTGACACTACTAGCAACCAAAGAAGTCGTCCACTGATGAATAAATTTTAGAAGATATCGGTTTTTTAAAGAAGTTTTTCCGATCATTTTATTTTATCATTTAAGCTCTTTTTTTTATTTTTGAACCCGAGGCCAAATATGTAATAGTCACGCTTTCAACCTTCTCAGCTATTTCGGTCGTCTACATGAAACATCACTAAGCAAAAAATTATGCAAATTAAGTTGTAACGTTTTCAAAGTCGAGAGCTTTACTGAGATCATGTCAAACAGAAAGTTTGATTATGCAGTCAAAAGGAACTAACCTTCGATTGTCAAACGCAAAGAGAACAAGTAAGGAAGGGCTAAGTTCGGATGTCACCGAACATTTTATACTCTCGCATGATAAAGTGATAATCGAGATTTCATTATCCGTCATTTACATATTTTTCAAATACCGTATTTGTGTAAAGTTTTATTCCGCTATCATCATTGGTTCCTAATGTACATATATATTATACAGAGAAGGCATCAGATGGAATTCAAAATAGCTTTATATTGGAAGTTAAAGGCGTGGTTGTGAACCGATTTCAACCTCCATATTTCTGTACATGTCATCAGGGTGTTAAGAAAATATTATATACCGAATTTCATTGAAATCGGTCTAGTAGCTCCTGAAGAGATATGGTTTTATCTGGCTCATAAGTGGGCGAGGCCTACGCCCATTTTCTTAATTTTTAAAAAAAGCTTGGGTGCAATTTCCTTCTGCAATTTCTTCCGTAAAATTTAGTGTTTCTGACGTTTTTTGTTAGTCGGTTAACGCACTTTTAGTGATTTTCAACATAACCTTTGTATGGGAGGTGAGCGTGGTTATTATTCGATTTCTTCCATTTTTGAACTGTATGTGGAAATGCCTAAAAGAAACGACTCTATAGAGTTTGGTTGACATAGCTATAGTAGTTTCCGAGATACGTACAAAAAACTTAGTAGGGGGCGGGGCCACGCCCACTTTTCCAAAAAAATTACGTGCAAATATGCCTCTCCTTAATGCGATCCTTTGTGCCAAATTTAACTTTAATATCTTTATTTATGGCTTAGTTATGACACTTTATAAGTTTTCGGTTTCCGCCATTTTGTGGGCGTGGCAGTAGGCCGATTTTGCCCATCTTCGAACTTAACCTTCTTATGGAGCCAAGAAATACGTGTACCAAGTTTCATCACGATATCTCAATTTTTACTCAAGTTACAGCTTGCACGGACGGACGGACGGACGGACAGACGGACGGAGGGACAGACAGACATCCAGATTTCAACTCTACTCATCACCCTGATCACTTTGGTATATATAACCCTATATCTGACTCTTTTAGTTTTAGGACTTACAAACAACCGTTATGTGGACAAAACTATAATACTGTCCTTAGCAACTTTGTTGCGAGAGTATAAAAATTAGCAAAAATGGGAAGATAACAAGGCGAAATGTCGCTGCAAACGAAATGAATGCGAAAGAAGTGAACAAATTTCTAAAAACCATACAAATTCACTGATATACCTTTAAAAAAACAGTATGGAATACTTCTTATGGAAAACGAAAATACTTTTTGATTTATAATTTCAATTTCGTTCTTTAGATTCTTCAGTGCTTTTCTTGAGAAAATTACATACTTTTGTGATTTCTAATTTCTACTTTTTTATACTCTCGCAAAAAAGTTGCTAAGGAGAGTATTATAGTTTTGTTCACATAACGGTTGTTAAGTCCTAAAACTAAAAGAGTCAGATATAGGGTTATACATACCAAAGTGATCGGGGTGACGAGTAGAGTTGAAATCCGGATGTCTGTCTGTCCGTCCGTCCGTCCTTGCAAGCTGTATCTTGAGTAAAAATTGAGATATCATGATGAAACTTGGTACACGTATTTCTTGGCTCCATAAGAAGGTTAAGTTGGAAGATGAGCAAAATTGGGCTACTGCCACGCCCACAAAATGGCGGAAACCGAAAACTTATAAAGTGTCATGACTAAGCCATAAATAAAGATATTAAGATGAAATTTGGCAGAAAGGATCGCATTAGGGAGGGGCATATTTGGACGTAATTTTTTTGGAAAAGTGGGCGTGGCCCCGCCCCCTACTAAGTTTTTTGTACGTATCTTGGAAACTACTATAGATATGTCAACCAAACTCTATAGAGTCGTTTTCTTCAGGCATTTCCATATACAGTTCAAAAATGGAAGAAATCGGATAATAACCACGCCCACCTCCCATACAAAGGTTATGTTGAAAATCACTAAAAGTGCGTTAACCGACTAACAAAAAACGTCAGAAACACTAAATTTTACGGAAGAAATTGCAGAAGGAAATTGCACCCAAGCTTTTTTTAAAAATTGAAAATGGGCGTGGCCTCGCCCACTTATGAGCCAAAAACCATATCTCAGGAACTACTAGACCGATTTCAATGAAATTCGGTATATAATATTTTCTTAACACCCTGATGACATGTACGAAATATGGGTGAAATCGGTTAACAACCACGCCTTCTTCCAATATAACGCTATTTTGAATTCCATCTGATGCCTTCTCTGTGTAATATATATGTACATTAGGAACCAATGATGATAGCGGAATAAAACTTTACACAAATACGGTAATTGAAAAATATGTAAATGACAGATAATGAAATCTCGATTATCACTTTATCATGCGAGAGTATAAAATGTTCGGTGACACCCGAACTTAGCCCTTCCTTACTTGTTTTCTTTGTTATTGCTGTTATGCTCTACCACTACTGCCTTTTTGTGTTGCTTGTAAATGCAAGTGTATTAAGGCTTGATGCCGGCAAAGAAATCTAATTTTTTGCTTCGTGTGAAAAGTGCATACGTGAAACATATGTACGAAGCACTTGCGCATGTATGTATGCTTCGGTGTTTTACATACAGTGGATATTTTTTTATTTTTCGAAATCGAAAAGTGAGTTGAGGTCCTTCCATAGTATAAACTCGTATACTTCGTAGTTTTCCATGAAGAGTGTACAAGTAAAAAATAAGTTATTTGACGTTTTGTGTTATCTAAATTTGCTGACAGTAAAGAGTTATCATTTGTTGAAGTCGAATCTGTTAGCCTTGGATAGGTGTCATATATTTTTCTAATAGAATAGCTAAAGTTCAGGCTCCCTTGAACATTTATGTCTGTGTCCAAGTGTGAGCATATTTGTGTATTTATATTCTTGCAGCAATATAATTTTTCAATTTTCTGGGCTTTCGGCCTTTTTAAAGAAGACTCCAATTTATCGCAAAATTATCTCCCAATCAAATTGATGCATGATTTGACATTGTCTTTTAAAGATATTTTAGTGACAGTCGCTTTTGGGTCTATGATTCGAAGGACAAAGCCGCAAGAAATCTGTAGTTTCTTTCCATTATAGTTTTATAAATGTACAGAAGCGAGTGCCAGGTGCACCGAAAACGACTACCACGGAGAATTACAGAATAACATGACAAGAGCTCACGAACAAAAGCAAAGGACTTAAGGAGCGCGATACGTCTCCAAACAAATTAGCAGTCAATGTGATATGTGTCGTGCTTAGTCACGCCGGACAGCAACCACGAAATTACCTGGTTTCGACAGTGTTTGAGCGCAATTCGATGGAGCTTCTGTGTCATTTCGTGACCGTAAAGAACACATAAAAGCGTAAAAATTGTCAGAGACCTTTTTGAAGAGCATTTCATTTCCTACAAAATCTATAAAACTAAATATTTTTGCAAGTAGTTATAATGGTGATTTGAATATTTCTATCTGAAACAAGTAAGGAAGGGCTAAGTTCGGGTGTCACCGAACATTTTATACTCTCGCATGGTAAAGTGATAATCGAGATTTCATTATCCGTCATTTACATATTTTTCAAATACCGTATTTGTGTAAAGTTTTATTCCGCTATCATCATTGGTTCCTAATGTACATATATATTATACAGAGAAGGCGTCAGATGGAATTCAAAGTAGCGTTATATTGGAAGAAGGCGTGGTTGTTAACCGATTTCACCCATATTTCGTACATGTCATCAGGGTGTTAAGAAAATATTATATACCGAATTTCATTGAAATCGGTCTAGTAGTTCCCGAGATATGGTTTTTGCTCCATAAGTGGGCGAGGCCACGCCCATTTTCAATTTTTAAAAAAAGCCTGGGTGCAGCTTCCTTCTGCCACTTCTTCCGTAAAATTTAGTGTTTCTGACGTTTTTTGTTAGTCGGTTGACGCATTTTTAGTGATTTTGAACATAACCTTTGTATAGGAGGTGGGCGTGGTTTCTTCCATTTCTTCCATTTTTGAACTGTATATGGAAATACCTGAAGAAAACGACTCTGTAGAGTTTGGTTGACATAGCTATGTTAGTTTCCGCGATATGTACAAAAAACTTAGTAGGGGGTGGGGCCACGCCCACTTTTCCAAAAAAATTACTTCCAAATATGTCCCTCCCTAATGCGATCCTTTGTGCCAAATTTCACTTTAATATCTTTATTTATGGCTTAGTTATGACACTTTATAGGTTTTCGGTTTCCGCCATTTTGTGGGCGTGGCAGTGTGCCGATTTTGCCCTTCTTCGAACTTAACCTTCTTATGGAGCCAAGGAATACGTGTACCAAGTTTCATCATGATATCTCAATTTTTACTCAAGTTACAGCTTGCACGGACGGACGGACAGACGGACGGACGGACGGACAGACGGACGGACAGACAGACATCCGGATTTCGACTCTACTCGTCGCCCTGATCACTTTGGTATATATAACCCTATATCTGACTCTTTTAGTTTTAGGACTTACAAACAACCGTTATGTGAACAAAACTATAATACTCTCGTTAGCAACATTGTTGCGAGAGTATAAAAATAGAAAACTGTAAAGTGATTGACCTTCCCGTTATAATTAAGAACTCATACTTGGAGAGAGGTGTCTAAACTCTTATTTTTCAGAGTACCAGACGAAAACAAATTTCTTTTTATCACATTAGTTGGACATCTTTTGAAGTGGATATCATATGGCATTGCATAAAAAGTATGAAAAACTTTAAGTAATCAAATTTTGTAATAAAAATTGGATGATAAGATACTGAATAACATTTGTATTCAGTGACAATTTTGGTTAAAGTTTATATAACTTATTTCTTATTCTATTTGACTTATATTTTATTAAATTTTCTTGAGCCGAAACAGCTCTATGGTTTTTGTGAAAATTTTCACAGTCGTTTTGCTATGCATTAATTTTTCCATTTTAGTTCATTTAACTCAGTATAATTTTCATCTTTTCACTTCTTTTTCTTTACTTTATATCTAATTCAATTTTTCACCAGCGCCAACGAAAATTTGTTTCTACTCAGCTCAACAAGGCGCTAGACATGTTGAAGTCCTTGTTATCGCTTATGTTGATGTTTTCTGTTTTCTTTCGTTGCCACAACAAAAAAGCAAAGCAACGAAAAAGCAGCAGCTTCCAGTTAATTTCGACTAGCCGCCCGCTAGCCGATTAAGCCAGTTGGCTCTTTCCTCCCAGTATCCGCCCTTTCCTCTATATTGTTACTAAAATTTACATCTCAGCCAAACACCTGCACGCTTTGGCTAATGGTCGGATTACTATTTCAACACCTGAGCTCTAGCGCCTCCCGTGCTTTGCTCCGAACTTTATACTGGTCTTTCTACATTTAATTTAAAATTTAAAAATAAATTTTGCATCAGTCAACCGCATGGCACTAAATTCTGCATTGTTTTGATGAAGGAAGGGGAAATGGAAAATAGCCAAGCTTTTGGGAGATCAAATCAACGAAGCGAAAATTTTATTGACTGAAAACATTTCGAAATGTTGAATTATTGCTGTAGCAGTAAACATAAGTACCATATGTATGTATGATAGTACAAAAATGTCGTTGGTTGGTGAATTAGGACAAACAGTTAGAAAGGAACAGAGTGTTAATATAAGTGAGTAGAAAAGTTGGGGTATAAACATGTAGACACAGTGATAATGTGAAGAGTTCTGACGGTAAATGCTGAATTCTGTTATGAAACGTAAGTTAATTCGTTTTAAGAGCTTGAGTAGAAGCCGACTATTGTAAGAAAAATAAAAAATTACAAAAAACGTAATCAAATTGTAAAAAATAAGGAATATAAAATAACACGTACGGTAAAAATATTTTTTCCCCGTGATAGTCTAAAAAATATGTTCTTAGACATCTTTACGAAAAGTTCTGCAAGTATGAACTCATAATTGTAATGGGAAAGTCCACCACCATACAGTTTTGTTTTCCTATTATTATAATCTCGTTTCCAGCTACTTGAAATTGAATGATCTACAAAATGTTTTCTCACCAATTTTTCGAAAATCTAAACGTTCAAAAGATATTAACGCTTGATGTTAAATCGCAAAACTCATGCATACAGTATTGTTGCTTTTGTTAATATCAAGGGCAAAGTCTGCTATTAGAAATCTCCGCCTGTCTAATGGTCTGATTTTTAAACTTTAATACTGTACGTAAATAATTGTTTATTTCAGCTTTCTCAGTAGAATTAATGCTGATTTTAAATTCCTAAAACTGAGACATTTTTCAAGAAAAGTGCTTACACTTTTGTAATGTTTATGCTGCATCCACCAACTGTCGTATACATTGTGCGTGCAAAAAGTAGACGGACATTGTAAATAAAATGAAAAATAATTAACTATTCATAAATATTTATTTTTCGCCTTTAGAGTAATCCCCACACTTATTCCAACGTTTTGTGTGATCATCTAGTGTCATCTCCTCGATCGACTGAAAACGGATTCCACGAAGCGACAATCTCAGGTTGATGAACAAGAAAAGATCACACGGACCTACTGCCACGAAAACCTATTAAGACCATAACTAAAATAGCCTGTATGTGTTTATGACTATTGCGTTGCTTTGATCACTTGTTATTGCGGTAAATATGGCTGCTGGTGACTGTTGAAAGGCCAGCAGTTGTTACTTTAAATCTGTGTACCACTTGCATGTTTTGAATAAAACTTTTTGGAATATTTTTGAAATGAATTATCCATCCACAACAACAATTTAGATGGTCGTACCAGCATCTAGTAGGTTTTTAAAGGCTTCTTGAAATATAGGTTGTCAAAAAAGTCTTGCGGTATTTTTATTGATTTTTTTTTTTATTGAAATTGAAATAAATTTTTGATGACTAATGCCCAGCTCTTGACCGATGCTACGGCTGCTACTATGCCGGTCTCTTTCGACCAATTCAGCGATTTTATAGCAATTTTCGTCGACAGGCCTTCCGGAGCGTGGCGCATCTTCGACCACCTCTATACCAGAACGAAAACGTTGAAACCATCGTTGTGCGATGGAAATGGAAACTGTATCGGGTCCATAAACTGCACAAATTTTATTGGCGGCTTGAGATGCATTTTTGCCTTTATCGTAGTAGTACTGTAAAATATGCCGTATTTTCTCTTTATTTTGCTCCATGTTTGCGACGCTATAACTCACGAACGTTATAAAAGAAACGACAATCAATCAAACATGTGTTAGCGCGTGAAATGAGCTTTACAAAAAGGTATAGCATGACCCAATGCGACGAATAAAAGTAGAACTACGGGCTTTCAGCGCCAACTAGCGAAAATACCGCAAGACTTTTTTGACAAGCTATATAAAAACTTATTTTCAATGCAAATTTTTTATTCATTCATTGCACGTCTTTTCTTCATTCGTTATGCTATTTAGGCTCATTCTGCGGCCGGTTTTCTTAATAGGATGAGAGATTTGCAAAAAACTTTGTCTATTTTTATTAGCCAGGATCGTTAGGAGTTTCCTATTGTCCTAAAAATTCTGGCTTTTTATAGACAATGATGAAAACTCAGAGGTGCGACATAAGACTTAACAAGTTTTGTCATAGTGTTTCTTCGTTTTAAATCGTTGGGTTCAACCAATTTGTCTACACGTAAAATACTCACCAGGAACTGTATTGCATTATATTCAAACATCACCGATTTTTGAAACAAAGTGGGATGTTGAAAATATTTGGTCTAAGTGGGTCGCTCCAAAAACAAAATCAGATCTTCAGAATGTTTGAGATGGTTTAATACGGAGTTTGTCCGAAAAGCAATAGGACTGAATCGAGTAAAAACAAGTAAGGAAGGGCTAAGTTCGAGTGTCACCGAACATTTTATACTCTCGCATGATAAAGTGATAATCGAGATTTCATTATACGTCATTTACATATTTTTCAAATACCGTATTTTTGTAAAGTTTTATTCCGCTATCATCATTGGTTCCTAATGTATATATTATACAAAGAAGGCGTGAGATGGAATTCAAAATAGCGTTATATTGGAAGAAGGCGTGGTTGTTAACCGATTTCATCCATATTTCGTACATGTCATCAGGCTGTTAAGAAAATATTATGTAACGAATTTCATTGAAATCTGGAGAGTAGTTCCTGAGATATGGTTTTTGAACCATAAGTGGGCGACGCCACGCCCAGTTTCAATTTTTAAAAAAGCCTTAGTGCAGCTTCCTTCTGCAATTTCTTCCGTAAAATTTAGTGTTTCTGACGTTTTTTGTTAGTCGATTAACGCACTTTTAGTGATTTTCAACATAACCTTTGTATGGTAGGTGGGCGTGGTTATTATCTGATTTCTTCCATTTTTGAACTGTATATGGAAATGCCTGAAGAAAACAACTCTGTAGAGTTTGGTTGACATAGCTATAGTAGTTTCCGAGATATGTACAAAAAACTTAGTAGGGGGCGGGGCCACGCCCACTTTTCCAAAAAAATTGCGTACAAATATGCCCCTCCCTAATGCGATCCTTTGTGCCAAATTTCACTTTAATATCTTTATTTATGGCTTAGTTATGACACTTTATAGGTTTTCGGTTTCCGCCATTTTGTGGGCGTGGCAGTGGGCCGATTTTGCCCATCTTCGAACTTAACCTTCTTATGGAGCCAAGGAATACGTGTACCAGGTTTCATCATGATATCTCAATTTTTACTCAAGTTACAGCTTGCTCGGACGGACGGACGGACAGACGGCCGGACGGACAGACAGACATCCGGATTTGGACTCTACTCGTCACCCTGATCACTTTGGTATATATGTATAACCCTATATCTGACTCTTTTAGTTTTAGGACTTACAAACAACCGTTATGTGAACAAAACTATAATACTCTCCTTAGCAACTTTGTTGCGAGAGTATAAAAATTATTGAACCAACGGAGGATGGGTTCATGTGTAGAAGTTCACGCAAGTGAAGAAAGTCCTCTGATCGTCATTCACTTGATAGTGACCAGCAACGATTCTTTTACATATGGCCCAAGTAGCTCACTACTTCCGGTCTTTGACCAAGTATCCAATGGGGTGCCAGAAAACATCCGTTTGAAGGCCAGTTAAAGCGACAAAGTGAAACATCCCCTCTGCAGGGTTATGCGCTGGGTTAGGGACCCGCTACGTAAAAAACACACCAATGAAAGGAAACAATAAGCCTCGGATGAGTGACCCCCCTTTTGGTGACGGCCATGGCAAACGAAATAAGGACTACGATTTAAGGGCATGTACCTGGAATGTCCGGTCCCTTAATTGGAAAGGTGCCGCTGCCCAGCTGGTTGATGTCCTCGGGAAAATAAAGGCTGACATCACTGCCTTCCAAGAAATGCCATGGACGGGACAAGGACAGAGACGAGTAGGATCTTGTGGCATCTACTACAGTGGCCATATAAAGGAGCGCAAGTTTGGTGAGGGATTCGAGGTGGGAGAGAGACTCCGTCGCCGAGTACTATCATTCACTCCGTTGAATGAACGTCTAGCCACAATCCTCATTAAGGCGAGGTTCTTCAACATATCGCTGATTTGCGCCCACGCCCCGACGGAAGAGAAGGACAATGTGACCAAAGATGCCTTCAACGAGCGCTTGCAGTCAGCCTATGAGAGCTGCCCCCGCCACGATGTCAACACCGTGCTTGGCAACTTTAACGCCAGGGTGGCCAAGAAAATAACTTTGGCGCGACGGTCGGTAAATTCGGCCTCCACGAGGAAACATCCCCAAATGGGTTGAGGCTGATCGACTTCACCCGGGCCAGAAATATGGTTATCTGCAGTACTAGATTCCAGCATAAGAAGATTCATCAAGCCACCTGGCTGTCTTCGGATCGAAAAACCACCAACCAGAGCGATCATGTTGTGATAGACGGAAGACACGTCTCCAGTGTTTTAGATGTGCGTACGCTCCGAGGTCCTAACATCCACTCGGACCACTATCTTGTTGCAACCAAGATTCGCACCCGCCTCTTTGAGCAAAAAACGCACGCCAATAAACATAAGGAAGGTGCGACGTCGAGAAGCTGCAATCCCAACAGATAGCTGAACGATTTTCTACTCGGCTTGCACTCCTGCTCTCTGAGAGCACTCGTCAACAACTCGGTATAAGGAAACTGTGGGACGGCATTTCAAGCTTCTTACGTACAGCTGCAACCGAAACCATTGGTTTTCGGAAAATGCAAAAGAACAGTTGGTACGACGAGGAGTGCCGTGTTGTAGCGGAGAGAAAACGGACTGCTTACCTCGCAACGTTACGATCGATCACAACACGTGTGGGATGGGATTGATACCGAGAGTTGAAGAGGAAAGTTAAACGCATTAGCAGACAGAAAACGAAAGAGGCCGAAATGCGTGAGTATGAAGAGCTTGATAAGCTGGCCGACAGGGGTAATGCTCGAAAGTTCTACGAAAAAATGCGGCGGATTACAGAAGGTCTCAAGACCGGTGCATACTTTTGTAGAACCCCCAAAGGTGATCTAGTGACCGATGCTCAGAGCATCCTTAGATTATAAAGGGAACACTTCTCCAGCCGGCTGAATGGCAGTAAACGCACAACGCCAGGAGAAGGCGAACCCGATTTCCCAATCGATGATGATGGAGCAGACATTCCATTGCCCGACTAGGAAGAAGTTCGAATAGCAGTTACCAATAGTTACCTGTCTGAAGATCAACAAAGCAGCGAAGGCCGATGGATTACCGGCCGAGCTATTCAAACACGGCGGCGAAGAACTGATAAAAAGCATGCATCAGGTTTTTTGTAAAATATAGTCGAGCAAAGCATGCCAAACGATTGGAATTTAAGTGTGCTCTGTCCAATCCACAAAAAGGGAGACTCCACATTCTGCGCCAACTGCCTTGGTATAAGCCTCCTTAACATCGCGTATAAAGTACTATCGAGCGAATTGTGTGAAAGATTAAAGCCCACTGTCAACAAACTGATTGGACCTTATAAGTGTTGCTTTAGACCTGGAAAATCAACAACCGACCAGATATTTACCGTCTCCAAATATTTGGAAAGAGCCGTGAGAGGAGAACCGACGCAGACCACCTCTTCGTAGATTTTAAAGCTGCTTTCAACAGCACGAAAAGGAGCTGCCTCTATGCCGCGATGTCTGAATTTGGCATCCTCGCGAAACTAACACGGCTGTGTAAACTGACGTTGAGCAACACCAAAAGCTCCGTCAGTATCGGGAAGGACCTCTCCGAGCCGTTTGATACCAAACGAGGTTTCAGGCGACTCCCTATCGTGCGACTTTTTCAATCTGATGCTGGATAAATTAATTCGAGCTGCAGAACTTAATGGAGCAGGTACAATCTTTTATAAGCGTGTACAGCTGCTGGCGTATGCTTTCTCCGGACTGGACAAGGAAGCAGTGCAAATGGGTCTGGCAGTGAACGAGGGCAAGACGAAATATCTCCAAATTTCAATCATCAAACAAACAGTCATCGCACTCGCGACTTGGGTCTCACGTCACTGTTGAGAGTCATAACTTTGAAGATACTACTAGATTGTTTCGTGTATTTGGGAACTAGCATAAACACCACCAACAATGTCAGCCTGGAAATCCAACGCAGGATAACTCTTGCCAATAGGTGCTTCTTCGGACTGAGTAGGCAATTGAGAAATAAAGTCCTCTCTCGACGAACAAAAGCCAAACTCTATAAGTCGCTCATAATTCCCGTCCTGCTATATGGTGCAGAGACTTGGACGACGACATCAACTGATGAGTCAACGTTGAGGGTTTTCGAGAGAAAAGTTCTGCGAAAGATTTATGTTCCTTTGCGCGAAGCTCCATGGCGAATATCGCATTCGATGGAACTATGAGCTGCACGAGATATACGACATAGTTCAGCGAATTAAAACACAGCGGCTACGCTGGCTAGGTCATGTTGTCCGGATGGACGAAAACACTCCAGCTCTGAAAGTATTCGGCGCTGTACCCGCCGGGGGAAGCAGAGAAAGAGGAAGACCTCCACTCCGTTGGAAGAACCAGGTGGAGAAGGACCTGGCTACGCATGGAGTATCTAATGGGTGCCACGTAGCGAAAAGAAGAAACGACTGGCGCGCTGTTGTTAACTCGGCTATAATCGCGTAAGCGGTGTCTATGTCAATTAAGAAGAAGAGGAATCCTTACAGTTTTTTAAAGACTTTCAAAATTGACAGCGTCGATGCAGCGCTGCCAGCGCTATTTCCAAGCATTGAAAGAGTAACGGTGGGCATTATTCGGAATAGCGTTGAGAGCCGAGGTGCATGCTACTTGGATCCCCTCTGTCGTCTCAAAATGTTTGCCTTTCATCGACTTTTTCAGGCAATCGTATATCTCTGCTCTATCGAACGCTGCATTTTCGGCTTGCACAACTCACAGAAACACGTCGGGCGAAAAATTTGTCTCGTTCGTTATCTAGGAATGCCCTCTACCGAATCCAGTCGGTGTGCTCACGCTCCGAAGTACATACAGTCGCGGCAAAAGAATATCAATTATATTACTTTCCGGACAAAGCCTTGAAGATAACACCGTTATTTTTATATTTGATAAGAGAAGGAATACAGGCTTAACTGTGAAAAAATATATCTACCGCTTGTTTGCTTTCAAGTTTTCCCATTAAAACAAGAAAACGAAAATAACCAAAAACTGCCGGAGATATTCTAAGATAAATTATACTTTCTGGACACCTATTTCAATTCAAAGAGCTATGTACATATTTAGCTTAAAACAAAGCTAGAAATATATATCGCATAGAAGCGATCTTTGTAGCTGTAATGACCAATGACACAACCCATATATTTTGAAAATATATAAGAATTTTAGTGACATTGCATACTCGTCAGGAAAATTTTTTTGTCGCCGCGAACACTTCGAGCTGTTATCCAGGAGATGATTTTCGGTGCTGTAAACGACTTTTGGTGGTGGTAAGCACAGCAGGTGGCGGTTAGCGAATGTTGGGTGGATAACGGTTGTTGTTTAATCTAGTAGTGTACGATTGTTACTTTTGTTGCAGTTTTTGCATGTTGGGTATTTGCTTTTCGCCTTCTCTCAGCCCCACTTAACATTATTGAAAATGTTACAATATTTATTATGTCAGCTTTGTTATTGTTGCAAATGATTTTCAAAATTTATTGTTATTGCAGTATTTAAATGTTTTCTATTTCTGCTTTCTCATTTGCTGATAAATTTTATTTTAATGTCAAAGTAATTTGTCGCAATTGTGCAAAGCAGAACACTAGTGGGGTGTGAGAGGAAGAGAGATTGAGATACTGAGGTAAACAAATCTGACACACGTGGCGCCATAAGAGTAAAGCACACCGTATATTCGTGCTTGATTGCAAATTCTACTATATGTGTATTACGGCCCTGCTGGAAGTATTAACAAGAAAGCGATAGCTCTGCCAGTCTTCAACTTCTTCTCTGATATTATTTTTTTGCAACCAGTTGCTTTTTCACTTAACGGTTCTACATATCACCTAAAACTAAACGCGATAGATATAGGGTTATATATATATAAATGATCAGGATGACGAGAAAAGTTGAAGTCCAGTTGACTTTTATCTATCCGTCCGTGCAAGCTTAAAGTAAAAATGAAATATCTGATGAAACTTGGTATGCGGGATCCTTAGTACAAAACGGGCGTAATCGAACCACTGCCATCCTCTTAAAACACCATCAACCGAAAACCTATAAAGTGTCATAACAAAGCACTAATTTAAGACATAAAGCTGTAATTCGGTACAGTAATGTACATATCTCCCAAACAACTTAAGCTAAAACAACCAAATTTGCTGGGTACAAATCCTATAAGAACTTCGACCGACAGAGTGAAAATAGCTAAAATTTGAGGATAACTGTATTGTTGAAAACTACTAAGAGCGCCATAAATGAATAACTAAATACGCCAGAGACATTATATTTTACCACTAAGGTATGAGAGAGCTTTATGATAATCGGTGTAAAAATTGTAGAATGGGTGTAGGGATTGTAGTGAAATTCTATATCTCGAGATCCGTCCAACCGATTTCAACAAAATTTAGTACATAGCATTCTTTTGACATTCTTATGTCCCATTGGGAAAATGGACCAAATCAGACAACAGCCACGCTTACTTTTGATATAGCACAATTTTAAATTCCGGTTGATTCGTTCAGTATCTAAAACAACTGTGGCGGAGAGCAAGATTCGTCTTGGCACTACAAGGAGCTGCCCACTGGGTGGGGTACTATTCCCCCTGCTATGGCGCCTGGTTGTAGATGAGCTCCTTGAGTTGCTCACTAGCAATGGAATTCGTTGCCAAGGGTACGCTGACGACATTGTTATAATGTTATAATGGCGCGAAGCAAGTTTGAGAACACTCTCTGCGACATTGGTCAAAGAGGCTCAAATCTAGCAAAGGGATGATGTAACACGGTAGGGCTAAATATTAACTCGGCAACAACTAACGTGATCCCTTTTACTAAGCGGAAATCTCTTGCGGGCTTGAGACCCCTAACAATTGGAGGCAGGGAGGTGAAGATGTCGAAAGGAGTAAAATTCCTTGTCCTTTAACGCTGTCCAAAGTCAAAAAGGCACTCATGATATGCAAACGCCTGGCCGGCAGATCCTGGGGATGCAAGCCAGGTATTCTTAGATGGCTGTATACCATGATTGTTAGGCCTATTGTCACCTATGGAGCGGTTGCTTGGGCTGCCAAGACAACACAGCCTTCGGTAAGCCTTAAACTATCAAAGCTGAAAAGGCCTGTGTCTGTGCTTCAGGGGCATGCGCACATGCCCCACCGCATAAAGTCATACTGGAGCTCACACCGCCAGCAGGCTCCTGGAATTCTTCAGGCTCTGGAAATTGGTGACCATATGTGATATAGGAGAGGGCACAATAGGTCGCAGTGCAATACCTCAGTATCAAGATCTATCTAATGTCTTTAGTATGTGCCAGCTTATGAAAAAAAATGTTGAAATCCAACCAAAACTCTTCAAGACCCTAGGTACCGAATATGTGGACCCCAGTAGTTGACGTTTGTTCGAAAATAGTGGTCAATATGCAAGATATGCAATATAAATTCAGACAAAATCCTTTTCCTGCAGTAATCATTCTGTGTATCTAAAATGGGTGGAATCGGGTCAATACTTCCCCATACACCGAATATAAAGATTTTCGAACTTCCTATTGACTTTAAGCTGGATATAACGGCCAATATGTGAGTTATCCAAATGAAAATAAGACAAAGTATTTTGCTCATAATAGTGTATCTTTGTACCTAAAATGGATACAATTGGACGAAAGTTGACCTAGCCCCATATAGCCATTACCAGGATTTTCGAACATCCGGCTGATTTTGTATAATAACAACGTATATTATTTTTAGTTTTTCTAATTGTTTAAATGAGTTAAGCATCCATCCACTCTACCCGGAAAAACTAATGGCACACTCTAATACTGTCCACCATATCATCACCAATACACCACACCTGGGGACACCTTGGATTTCAAAATAGTAGAGGTCAACTATCAAAAGGACACTCATCGCACCTCAACTTTGGTCATATACAAATTCGCTTAAACACTGCTCCGGGTCGACACCTTACGCTACTCTCCCTCACAAGTCAACCACGATCCGCGTCAACTTGATCGCCAGCACCGACAAATTGTTCCCGGAATTTGAGTGTCGCCGCCTCACCCGTCGATATTCATATTTAGTTAATTTACGAAACATAAAATTGTTTAAAAAACCAAGTGTATTAAGCAAAAATCGGATATTTTTGTTTTAATTAACACAGTGCTGGGTGCTCCCCAATTTACTGAATACAAGTTTAAACACTAACAAATCTTATGTCGAATAAATATGTATTGTATAAGTTACATATTGTGTATAAGTATATATATCATTGGTTAGATTCCGATCCCGAACTTAGTCCTTTCTTACTTGTTTTACTTTTTTCTTGATGTGCATTTATTTAATATACACAGAAAATGTCAATGCATTCCGGAGAATATTTTCGATGTTATACCCAAATTTGAAAAGGCTTTTCAAAATGCATGGATGTGCAGATGCCAGCGTTTTTCTCAAAATTGCGTTTTCAAGGTCGGTGGCAAACAGAACTCGAAAACGCCTTAAGCGATTAGTCTCAAACTATTTCTAAAACGAAGATTTTTTTCACCGAAAAATATTTTTTTTTATAAACCATTTAAAGCCGAAATTTTGGTCAAAAATCATTTGTTTTTGAGCAACAGCAAATTTTGTCGAAAAATTTTATTTTGCTTTTACCTTTGATTTGCCTTGCTAGATTTAATATAACTTTACCGAAAACTATTCGGTTTTTTATTTTCAGACGATCCAGTTCAGAGATATAGTGCTCTCCAGAATGTAATTAATCTTTAAAATTTAACTGTTAACTTCAAGTTAGTAACTAAGTTTGAACCCGATCTGCTAATAAAGCCTGTTCGCACGTTTTCTTTACGAACTGTATGCTATAAATATAATTCCGTATTTAACTCTCTAAGTTCGTCTATTAAACTCTTAGATAAATGAATACAGCACTTCTGTAAGCTCTTCATAAGCTTTAGCTATGAAAAGCTTTAACTTAGCCCCATTTGATTAGAGATGAAATTTTTAGATTCTAACCAAAAACTGGAACATAAAATCAAAAGTAGCTTTGGTCCGACTAATATCATGTTTCTTGAACAGGATAAACTACAGTTATAGGATGGATCAATTCAGATTTCTGAACAGTTTTTAAAGTCAATAACGGTAAATGAGATATTTTTTTAATCTTTACATAAACAGATATAACGTTACAAATATAAAGGAATGTATGTAGTCTTAAGCATAGATATGTTTTACTAATACCCAATTCTATTAGCACCTTAATTAATGTTCATTTCGGATAAGCAAAACGATCTTTCCGGCTTGAAATAATTTGTTTTCGTTCACATTTTTCTAACAGGGATGCTTCCATCACATGTCTCTTGCAGCTTTCGGCAGTGACTGACGGCTACAAAACCCATATTAACAAATGAGCAGCAATTCATATAACACATGCATACATACGCATATTCTGTAATAAAACGAGAAACAAGTAAACTCATTTTAACACTCGTATCACATTTGACAATTCACGCGAGATTTGCTGTCATTCGAGAACTCAAGTGATGGCTGGCGAGAGATGACAGTGAACGGGGCCTGGAGGGGGTGGAATATTTGACTTGTAGCTTTTGCACTAAATACAAAGCTCCGACTATACACCTATTTCATGCCTCACGTGTCACCCTCTACCAACGTCTTGACACTTCAATCGACCTTTTATGCAATCAAATGTTGGAGTTGTATACATGTGCTACCTATTGGGGTCAATAAATGATTTATGTTTTACTGCAGTGATTTTCTGTCCTCTATTCTAGAGTGAAAACTGTAAATTCAGAGGAGAAATCATTAATACATACCAACAAATATATATTTAAATATATCATCATTGCCGATAAAATTTCATCAATAATTCCGACGAACTGTCGAAGCATAGGGATTTGTATTTTGACAGGATCCTACTGTCGTACGGATGTCAATTGGGGGGAACATGTAATAACCGTTGGAAGATTTGTACATAGAATTCATATATGGCCCTGGCCTATTATATACATTCATTCATACATAAATATTTAAACACGCATCCGTATACTGCTTCGAGTCTCATCTGCACGATTTATAATTAATGCTCTTCAAGTGGTAGATACTATTTTCTGATAGATTTTCATAACTTATATACATACATGCTAAAGGGCAAATATGGATAGACAATGGGCTTATTTATATAATTTACTGCAAACACATAATTTATTATGAGTTAGGTTTTGCAGAAACTTAGAACTTAAGACAATTCAACTCTTGCACATTGAACAGACTATTTATATAATACATAACATTACAGAGAATTTATCTTTATTGTGATGTTTGATTTGATATCTTCATCTTATTTTCTGATTCTTTGTCAAAATTAAAAAATGTTCATAAGTTTGAAACGTTTGGTACAAATTGGTACAAATTTATATAATACATATAATACAGATTTATATAATATACACCACCATCACCATCTTTAGACCCAGAATTCATTATTGGATAATATTCGACCCCACAGACCACACACACCACGTATTGAAGAAGTGACATCGCTTCGCTCTATGGGCTCTCGTAAAGTTCCAGAGATTCAAGAGCTGCCGTTTCTCCCAGGAAAACAGCGCTTTGGTATGGTGCTTAGGCCGGTAGAACCATAGGTACATATTTCTACAAAAATGATGCTGGCGAGAACATAACTGGTAACCGACTATTTGACGCCTGACGGAGCCACTACCCACACATCGCATGTTGTTAAGAGAACAATTCGGTAAGCAGATATTTTAACGGTTTGGACTTTTTCTTGTGGGGATGTGCAAATTTTTAAGTCTCAAAACATTATGCGTGTCATTCGCTAGTCGAAATGCTCGGACGAGTCATCGATTAACATCGATTCAACGGATTTGAGAAGTAGCCATTTTCATCATTTAAAGAGACCATCGTAAAAAAATAAATGCCAAAGAATGTTCTTTCGAATGGTAATAAACATTCCCCACTAAATTTAAAGTATCTGTGTTTTTTTTTGAAAAAGTATTGAACCTCGAAATTAATCAACTTTATATATAAATGATCAGCATGATGATCTGAATCTATTTAGCCATGCAAGCCTGTATATACGCCCCTTAGTTTTTAAAACATTGGTCTCCCAGTTCCTTTCACGTCCTTTTTTCTCCATATAGCTTCCATACAAACTGAACGATTGGAATCAAGTGCTTGTATGGAAAAATTTTCTTGTTTGACAAGATATCTTAACGAAATTTGCAATAGACTATAACCAAAGGCAATGATGCAATCTCCGAAGAAATTCCAGATATGATGATATGATATGAGATATATGTTGACAGTTGATACCCTCAATCCCTGCCATTTGTTTCTCTCATTACCGCTTTGCTGACGATACAAGCCTTACACACACAACTAATCAGCGGCTGTCTCATCCTTAAAGGCCGCAGGTGTATCCAACTATTTCGGCTGTGTTGCCATATAAGCTTTTATCGTGAACATCTATATACATATATAAAAGAGAGTGACGTTAGTTACTACGCTTATAACTGGAGAACGCCTGGACCGATTTCGGTGAATACCACCAATTCGGACAGGTCTCCGCCCAAACAAGGAGAATACTTAAGAAAATTCTGGAAAATTTTTCGAAAAAAAAAATTATGAAGAAAATAAATTTTCAAATACGATTTTAAAAAGGAAATAAAAACGAACATGATTTTAAATGCTGTATTGCCAGTAGATGGCGTTGTGTGCATCAACTTTTGACAACTGCATGCATATGCACAGTTGGCAACCCACGCAAGATGCAATGACATACATATGTGACTTGAGTTTAGTAACATAAATATCGGCATTTTCTTAAGCTTTTATCGGCTTTCGTTAGTTATTGTAATTCAATTTGATTTAATACATTGTTTTGAAACGATATATTAGCCGTGTTTTATTGGTAATTTTATGTTCACGGCTATTGTGAAAATTGCAAGCGAAAAGTGATTTCATAGAGGTGAAGTCTTTGTTATTGGGTGCTCATCGATAATCAACCCAAACGTTAATTTCGGGTTGTTCAATTAATTTTTAGGTGGAATAATTTGAAAATCAATTCGAGTTCACTGTTCATTTCATTCTGATTGATCATATTGGTGTGGAATTCTATTTTCAAACGGTAAGTTGCCAAGAAAGATGTTTATTTTGTGAGGTTATGACATTTGAGTACATGTTTTGTGTGTTCATTTCTCAGTGTAATTCAGAATGCCACGAGCCAAAAGATCTAATCTTTCGCATCGAACGCGAAATGCAAATAGAGTTCGGAATATTGCCTATCAATTGACGACAGATGAACAAGAAATCGCACGAGAACAGCGCCGTGTTAGTATGGCCCGACTTCGTGCATCACAAACACAAGAAGAAAGACAGGCGGAAAATGAAACGGCTAAGTTAACAATGAGAAATCGTCGGGCAAATGAAACAACTCAACAACGTGATAATCTAAATCAACGCATAAGAAGAAGTGCTTCAAGTGTTGATTTGGATCGAGTAGCGTTTCATTACGATTGCAGAATTGATTACAGCTCGCATCCTTCCGTTAAAATTCACCCAATGGAGGTTGTGTGCAACCATTGCGGTGCATTGAAGTTCGCTGGAGAAACACCTGGACTGTGCTGTCTCAGTGGCAAGGTTAAATTACCACCATTGCCCTTGCCAACAGAGCCATTGCGTTCTTTGCTTACTGGTGAAACACCAGAATCACGTCATTTTCTATCGAACGCTCAGAAATACAACGGATGCTTTCAAATGACTTCATTTGGAGCAGATATTATTCATGAACGCGGATTCATTCCGACATTCGAGGTAATAAATTAACCGATCATTTTCTCTTGATGCACAAAAAATATTGAATCTAATTTCGTAATTGACTCTACAGATTCAAGGCCAAATTCACCATCTAATTGGATCATTGCTACCACTTGAAGACGCACAACATAAATTCCTTCAAATTTACTTCATGGGCAATGTGGAACATCAACTTGATCAGCGCCAAACAATCAATACGGTAATGAGAAGAGGAATTCTTCGCGATTTGTAGCAGCTGCTTCATGAACATCATGCATTGGTTTGGTTATTCAAAACTGCGTTGGATCGCATGCCAAATGATGACTATAAAGTCGTGGTCAGAGCGGATAAACGACCTGCTGGAACGCACGAACGCCAATTTAACGCTCCAACGATAGATGAGGTTGCAGTTGTGATTGTTGGCGAAAGCCGGGAATCACGCGATATTGTGCTCACACATAATTCTCATTTCAATATGACACTAATGTCACTGATATCATTTTAGGTGAGGAAACTACCAGGAAGGTCAACGGAATGAATTTTTACGCGTATCGTTTGATGATTCGCCAAAATGTTGACAACTATTTGCTTCGGTTTCGCCGATTATTTCAGCAATTTTGCGTCGATATGTATGCCAAAATAGGAGCGGAGCGCCTCCTTTTCATCACTTTAAATCAAACCAAACTACGTACGGAGCAGTACATTCATTTACGCGATGCAATTAGCACCGAAGGAAATGCATCTGATTTTGGTCGGTTGACTACTTTACCGGCGACGTTCGTTCGCAGTCCACGTCATATGCATGAATATACGCAAGATGCAATGACATATGTACGTCATTACGGCCGTCCAGACCTGTTCATCACCTTCGCGTGCAATCCTAAGTGGATAGAAATTGTTCAACTGCTGCTTCCTGGCCAAACATCAAGTGATCGGCACGATATCACCGCACGTGTATTCAGGCAAAAAATCCGGTCGCTCATGCACTATATTGTTGGGCATCGTGTCTTTGGGGATACTCGATGTTGGATGTATTCCATTGAATGGCAAAAAAGAGGCTTACCGCATGCGCACATTCTCATTTGGTTAGTCGAAAGAATACAGCCAGACCAAATTGATGACATCATATTTGCCGAGATTCCTGATCCCGAAACCGATCCAGACCTGCATGATGTCGTAATTACAAACATGATTAATGGACCGTGTGGCGCCATTAACCCACAATCACCGTGCATGGTCGACGGCAAGTGTTCCAAGCGTTATCCACAAAATTTGACTGTTGATACCATCACTGGCAAAGATGGTTATCCACTGTATCGACGTCGATCTTCTGATGATGGCGGTAGAACAATCACAGTCAAAGTGAAAGGAAATGATTTCGTGGTCGACAACTCTTGGGTTGTTCCGTATTCGCCACTTCTTTCCAAAACATTCAGGGCGCATTGTAACGTGGAGTATTGCAATTCAGTGAAGTCCATCAAGTACATCTGCAAATATGTCACGAAGGGCAGTGACAGGGCGGCTTTTGGTCTTCAAGCTCCTGACCCCAATGATGAAATCACGCGCTATCAAAATGGTCGATACGTATGCTCCAATGAGGAACGCCAAAACGTATATTCTCATTTACCATTCATGAACGGTATCCGAGTGTTACACATTTGGCAGTGCATATGGAGAACGGTCAACGAGTTTATTTCACCCCAGCAAATGCCGCTCAATGAGCTCAAAACCCAACAGCGACAACATTGACCAGTTTCTTCTCGATTTGCCAAAGTGATCCGTTTGCACGTGCGTTACTTTACTCAGAGATGCCGCGTTATTACACTTGGAATGCTTCATCGAAGAAATTTCAACGTCGAAAGCAAGGTAATGTAGTTCCTGGTCATCCGGATGTGCGTTCTACTGAAGCTCTTGGCTGTATTTATACAGTTTATCCGAAAAATGATGAATGCTTTTACTTACGACTATTGCTGGTGAATGTTCGTGGCCCGACATCATTTGAATCACTTCGAACTGTCAATGGTATAGTGCTGCCAACATTTCGTGTTGCACGTCACGAGCTCAATTTGCATTCAGAGAATCCCCATCTTGATATGAATGAAGAGATGCACAACCAGGCCTTGGTTTTGATAGAAGACATGTGTTACCTCATGTGCGGCAGTTTGTTAGCTAGGTTAGGAATGACGTCGCCTGATCGTGGAGTAAACGACGCTTTCGAACGAGAATTGCAGCGTGAACGTGAATACGACACAAATGCACTAAGCCAATTGGTTCGAACGAATATACCATTGTTGAATCCTCAACAAAAAGAACTGTACGATACGGTGATGAAGGCAATTGATGATGGAAATATCGGCATGATTTTCCTTGATGCGCCTGATGGAACTTGAAAGACATTCCTCATATCATTGATTTTGGCTGCAGTTCGTACAAGATCAGAAATTGCTGTAGCAGTTGCTTCTTCTGGAATAGCGGCAACGACGTTGGAAGGTCTCCGAACCGCTCATTCTGCATTAAAATTGCCATTAAACCTGCAAGCGGTTGAAGAACCGACATGTAACATAGCGAAACATTCAGCAATGGCCAAAGTTTTAATAGCAAGCAAAATCATTATCTGGGACGAATGCACAATGTCGCATAAGCGCGCATTAGAAGCTCTGAATCGCACTATGAAAGATCTGCGTAATGACGCAAGACATTTTGGGGGTGCATTGATTTTACTCTCAGGCGATTTCCGGCAAATACTACCAGTAATACCACGATCGACCGCTTCCGATGAGATCAATGCTTGCCTCAAATCATCACCATTGTGGCGTTATGTGTGGAAACTTCTGCTCACGACAAACATGCGAGTTGCATTTCTAAACGATCCATCTGCCGAACTGTTCTCCAATCAACCGCTAACTATCGGTCATTTCATTCCCGCCAAATTTTTGCGATTCTGTCTCAACGAAAGAGGAGCTCATCAACAAAGTGTTTCCGAACATCATTGCTAACCACGAAAACTACGATTGGTTGAGTGAAAGAGTAATTTTAGCAGCAAAGGACAAGGATGTGGATCACTTAAACTTCAAAATTCAAAATCAAATCGTTGGGACACTGCATTCCTTCAAATCTATCGACTGTGTAACAAACGAAGTCGAAGCAACCAACTACCCAACTGAGTTCTTGAATTCATTGGATGTGCCTGGCTGTCCACCGCACAATTTACAATTGAAGGTTGGTTCAGTCGTCATCATGCTCCGCAATCTCAACCAACCAAAATTACGCAACGGAACGCATTTAGCGGTCACAAAACTCATGGCTAATGTGATTCACGCGAGACTACTAAAAGGAAAATTCAAAGGTGAGGAAGTTCTCATTCCGAGAATTCCAATGATCCCAACCGAACTGGAGTTTAAGCGAATCCAATTTCCAATTCGCCTCGCATTCACCATGACAATTAATAAATCACAAGGCAAATCATTGAGTGTTTGTGGCCTGAATCTGGAAAATGCATGTTTTTCACACGGACAACTATATGTCGCATGTTCGCGTGTCGGAAAACTATCTGCTTTGATCGTTTTCGCACCTGACAACAAAAAGAAAAATATAGTTTATCACAGAGTGTTTCAATGAAATTACCTAAAAATAATTTATATGGCAAAACAACGTTTGCCGGGTCAGCTAGTATATATTAAAGTATATGTATCACATACTTGAATGCCTGAGTGCCAAGAATTAAACGCATGCCACCACAGAGTGTGTACACTAGGGTGATTCAAAAAAAATTTTTATACTCTCGCAACAAAGTTGCTAAGGAGAGTATTATAGTTTTGTTCACATAACGGTTGTTTGTAAGTCCTTAAACTAAAAGAGTCAGATATAGGGTTATTTATACCAAAGTGATCAGGGTGACGAGTAGAGTTGAAATCCGGATGTCTGTCTGTCCGTCCGTCCGTCTGTCCGTGCAAGCTGTAACTTGAGTAAAGATTAAGATATCATGATGAAACTTGGTACACGTATTTCTTGGCTCCATAAGAAGGTTAAATTCGAAGATGGGCAAAATCGGCTCACTGCCACGCCCACAAAATGGCGAAAACCGAAAACCTATAAAGTGTCATAACTAAGCCATAAATAAAGATATTAAAGTGAAATTTGGCAGAAAGGATCGCATTAGGGAGGGGCATATTTGGACGTAATTTTTTTGGAAAAGTGGGCGTGGCCCCGCCCCCTACTAAGTTTTTTTTACATATCTCGAAAACTACTATAGCTATGTCAACCAAATCCTATAGAGTCGTTTCCTTCAGGCATTTCCAAAAGAGTCAGATATAGGGTTATATATACCAAAGTGATCAGGGCGACGAGTAGAGTCGAAATCCGGATGTCTGTCTGTCCGTCCGTCCGTCTGTCCGTCCGTCTGTCCGTCCGTCCGTGCAAGCTGTAACTTGAGTAAAAATTGAGATATCATGATGAAACTTGGTACACGTATTCCTTGGCTCCATAAGAAGGTTAAGTTCGAAGATGGGCAAAATCGGCCCACTGCCACGCCCACAAAATGGCGGAAACCGAAAACCTATAAAGTGTCATAACTAAGCCATAAATAAAGATATTAAAGTGAAATTTGGCACAAAGGATCGCATTAGGAAGGGGCATATTTGGACGTAATTTTTTTGGAAAAGTGGGCGTGGCCCCGCCCCCTACTAAGTTTTTTGTAGATATCTCGGAAACTACTATAGCTATGTCAACCAAACTCTACAGAGTCGTTTTCTTCAGGTATAACGACTAACAAAAAACGTCAGAAACACTAAGTTTTACGGAAAAAATTGCAGAAGGAAGCTGCACCCAGGCTTTTTTTTTTAATTGAAAATGGGCGTGGCCTCGCCCACTTATGGACCGAAAACCATATCTCAGGAACTACTAGACCGATTTCAATGAAATTCTTATTTTCTTAACACCCTGATGACATGTACGAAATATGGGGGAAATCGGTTCACAACCTTCTTCCAATATAACGCTATTTTGAATTCCATCTGATGCCTTTTCTGTATAATACGAGTATGTATATACATTAGGAACCAATGATGATAGCGGAATAAAACTTTACACAAATACGGTATTTGAAAAATATGTAAATGAGAGAGTATAAAATGTTCGTTGACACCCGAACTTAGCCCTTCCTTACTTGTTTAAATTGAAAATGGACCAAAAACCATAACTCAGGAACTACTCTACCGATTTCAATGAAATTCGGTATATAATATTTTCTTAACACCCTGATGACATGTACGAAATATGGGTGAAATCGGTTAACAACCACGCCTTCTTCCAATATAACGCTGTTTTGAATTCCATCTGATGCCCTTTCTGTATAATATATACATTAGGAACCAATGATGATAGCGGAATAAAACTTTACACAAATACGGTATTTGAAAAATATGTAAATGACGGATAATGAAATCTCGATTATCACTTTATCATGCGAGAGTATAAAATGTTCGGTGACACCCGAACTTAGCCCTTCCTTACTTGTTTTTTTTCAATTGGTACTTCTTTTAATATTTCTATGTCACAGTGTGAAAATGAGCGAAGTCGAACTACAATCACGCCTACTTCCCATATAACACAATTTAAAATTCCATTTGATTCTTTCACTTTCCAGTACACAAATAAAGAATTAAATAATATAAGGGAATACAATTTTGCGGTAATAATTCCCTTTAAGTATGCTACCTTTTGACCAGAAATTGTCCAAATCCAACCAAAACTGTTCAAGCTCCTAGGTACCGAATATGTGGACCCCCGTTGACTTTTATAGTTGACTTTTGACCGAAAATATCGTTCATAGTGTGATATATGAAATTGAAATTCACACAGAATCCTTTTCTGACAATAGTTCTTCTTCTAGTTCACTTTAAGCTGGATATATCCGCCAACAGTTGAGTCGTCTAAATGAAAATTGCAGAACATGTTTTATTCATAACAATGTATCTTTACGCCTAATATGTATCTTTACGTCTAGAATATGTAAATGAGTAACTAAACTAAAAATACCTTAATAACTAATAGGGTGTAACGTTAGGTGACCCAACATCCCAGCCCCGTTGAAAGGACTTTCAAACAGGTAAAACTGCAATTTTGTGGATTGGGCGACGAATTATACCCTTTGAAGTTCGTACATCAATCACTATGACTCGTGCATCCTTTCCTGGGATAGCATCTATGACACGACCAATTAGCCATCGTTGCGGAGGTATGTTGTCCTCATGGATAAGAACCATTGCGCTCTTACCAACATTTCCATGGTCAGTGTTCCTCTTTGTTCTCGCTTGCAGGTCGCTTACATAGTCGTGTGACCAACATTTCCAAAATACTTGTTTGATGGCAGTTATTTGATTCCATCTGTTGACTTTATTGACGTTATCAGCTACTGTTCGCTCCGGAAGACTCTTTAACGCACTACGAGTTAAGAAGTGACCTGGAGTCAAAGCTTCGTAGTCGCTGGGGTCAGACGAAAGTGGTGATAGAGACCGAGACTTTAGAACTGCTTCTATTTCTACCAAGGCTGTAGTGAGTTCCTCATATGTTAACTTGGTATTCATAACGCTACGATTCAAATGCCCTTTGGCTGATTTAACTGCGGCCTCCCAAATGCCACCAAAATGAGGTGCCCTAGGAGGGATAAAATGAAAATTGATAAATTGATTAGCGCAATAATTTTTGACGACATCTTTGGTTTCCTTCTTGAAAAGAAAGGCTTTCAGCTCTGAAAGTTTGCTGCAAGCTCCGACGAAATTAGTTGCATTATCAGAATAAATATCTGATGGAAGAAATCTTCTTCAAATCATTCGTTTGAGTGATGCCAAAAATTCATCCTTAGACAAATCAGAAACGACTTCGATGTGGACAGCCTTTGTCGCGAAGCAAACAAATATGGCAACATTAGCTTTAGAGGGTACCTTGCCCCTGATGGGAAGATAGATGTTGACAGGTCCACAGAAATCGACGCTGCAACGAGAGAACGGTCGTGTTGGTGTTAACCGCTCAACAGGAAGATTACCCATCATATGTTGAAGCAATTTCGGTTTGTAACGCACACAATGAATACATGATCGAACAATACGTCTAGTGAGATCGCGAGCATTGACGATCGAGAATTGTAAACGGATTAAAGCCACTAGCGCTTTAGGTCCGGCATGGTAGTTTTTAATATGTAGATATCGAACATATCGCGTAACAATTTCACATTTACTTGGCAGTAGAATAGGATGTTTCTGGCTTTCTGGAAGATTCTCCTGTTCAAGCTTTTCTCCAACCTTCAGTAGTTCAAACCCTTGAGTTGTGTATGTCGTCGCGCAAGAATTTTTGCGCTCGAACGAATAGCGATGAAAAGCGAAATAAAACAAAAGAAGCCGAATGCGTGTTGTTTTGTTCACGTTATAAAAGCGAATGTAATTTATTTAAGCAATTGTTACATCTAATGTATGACAGGATTGCAGAGTGCCAAAATTTACAAAAAGTAGTAGGTGATGCCACTTAATTATCAGGTGGCGCTCTGAGTGCTCTGAACATACTCCCCCCGATGGCGAGTCATACCGCCAGCTAAATGATCATCGATGGAAAGAGCGCACAATTTAGAGATGGCTCGTTTGCAAATACCATTGACCGTTTTAACTTCAGCTACACGAACTTTAGAATCGTTCCCCAGGAAGACCTTAGTGACTCTTCCAAGCAGCCATTTGAGTGGTGGCAATGCTTCATCCTTGATAAGGACAAGAGTTCCAATTGGGAGATTGTTCCTTGGATATCGCCATCGTGAGCGTTGTTGCAAAAGTGATAAATATTCGGAACTCCACCTCTTCCAAAAAGTCTGTTGCATGAATTGTATTCGCTGCCAGTTGCTCAGTCGACTGGTGTTTATTGTTGAAAGGTTTGGTTCCGGTATAGACGTTAGTGGTGCACCTATAAGGAAATGGCCTGGTGTGAGAACATCTAAATCATCGGGATTTTCTGTAATTGGACAAAGTGGTCGAGAGTTAATAACTGCTGAGATCTGACATACGAGTGTTCTAAGTTCATCAAAAGTGGGTACTGCAGAACCAACATTTCGCCAGAAATAAAATTTCGCTATTTTAATTGAGGCCTCCCAAAGGCCTCCGAAATGAGGAGACCGAGGTGGAATAAACTTCCAGTCAATTCCTTCAATAAGACACTGCCGATAAAATGCTTCAACATGTTGCTGCTTGAGAAATTGTTGCTGTAATTCTGCCATTTCAATTCTTGCTCCAACAAAGTTTGTTGCGTTATCAGACCAAATGACCTTTGGTTTTCCACGGATACAATAAAAACGACGCAGTTAATAGATCCTTTACGACTTCCATATGAACCGCTTTCGTTGTAAAACATATGAAGAGACTTATGTAACATTTCGTTGATGGCCTGCTTCTTATTTCAGATCGGTAGTAGAGCGTTCCGCAATAGTCAACTCCGGTGATTAGAAAGGCCCGACTTTGACGGACGCGGTCTTCTGGTAAGTTTCCCATATTCTGTTCGCAAATCTTGGGTCGTAATCTGAAACATCGCACGCACTTGCTTATTATGTGACTCACCACCTTTTTTCTCCCAGGGGCCAATATTGTTGTCGTATTGCAGCAAGTAATGCTTGAGGTCCGGCATGTAAATTCTGATGATGAAAATGTGTTATAATTCTGTGAGGGGATGTCCCTTGGGTAGAATGATTGGATGTCGTGAATGGTAATCCAATAATGCATTTTCTAAACGACCATCTACTCGAATAAGTCCAAATGAGTCTAAAAATGGTGACAAGGACGCCAATTCACTCGAAGTACTTATTGGCACAGACCTTTTAAGATCTTTGTATTCCGAAGAAAAATTCACTCTTTGCCCCATGCGAAGTAAATACCAGGTTCCTTGTTGAATGTGTGTTGTATCGAGAACAACAGAATGGTCCTTTTTGATGAACATGTGGACGTAACCATATATGCGCTGCATTACTGTAAAGGAGTTTATATATCTATTTACAACCAAGCGAAATATCAGTTACTGAAGTTGACGAAAGTAATGCATTTTTCCGCCGTTCAGGTAAATTTCTAACGCGAATACTACTTTTAGGCCAATTTGTTTCCAAATCAAGCAGAAATGGGGGTCCAAATTTCCAAAGTGAAGAGTTTGATAACTCTATGGGCGATGCACCTCTCGACAAGATGTCTGCAGGATTCAGATGTGTTGGTGCATACCGTCACTCCATGCCATTTGTTAAATGTTGTATGCTTGTAATGCGATTGGCGACAAGGCTCCTCCTTGATCCATGACAAAACCGTTGTGGAATCCGACCAGCAAAAAGCCGACAGTTAAATATTCGTAAATTGCATATAGACTGAATTACTTGAGCCTGAAGCGCAGCTGCACATAACTCTAGTTTAGGAACTGTGACCGTTTTTAATGGCGCAACCCTTGATTTCGAACAGAGCAACGTGGAATCTGCGTGTCCACCTAAACGAGATACTACGTAGATACAGATACCGTAAGCTGAGAGACTGGCATCACAAAATGCATGTAATTCCAAGCTAGACTTTGGTAAGCCAACATATCGTGGAAGGGTCATATTTCCTATACTACTAAACTCATCGTAAATCTGAGGCCATGCTGTTTGATAAGTCATTGGTAGACTTTCATCCCAATCGATCTTCTCCACCCACAGTCGCTGAAGAAATATTTTTGCCTTGCACACTACGGGTCCAATTAATCCCAATGGATCATAAAGTTGAGCAATAATCGACAAAACTGAGCGCTTAGTAATTTTTCTATTGTTTTGGCGAGGAGTAAACGAAAATATGAAAATATCAGCCTCGGGATTCCATTGAAGTCCAAGCGTCTTTGTCAAAACACTTCCATCATCGAATTTGATTAATTTCTCCTTATCTGTATCCGGCACATTGCTAAGCACTTGTGGTTTATTTGAACACCACTTTCGAATTTTAAAATTTCCTTTACCTAACAGCTCAGAGGTTTGTTTCACTATTTCTTTTACTTCTTCAATGGTGTGCGCACCAGTGATTAAGTCGTCGACATAAAAATCGCGTTGAATTATTTTGGAGCCAATGGGGTATAAAACTGCTTCATCGACCGCAAGTTGATGCATGGTGCGAATAGCCAAAAATGGTGCAGACTTTATCCCATAAGTAACCGTATCGAGTTTGAATATTTTTATGTCATCTTTTGGATCGTCCCTCCAAAGTATGCATTGCAAGTAATTATCAGGTGCGGTAACACGAATGCACCGATACAAATGTCTCCTGTTAGGGCGACTGGATTTGCACGAAAACGAAGGAGAGTGTCGGCTACCTTTGGTTGAATGGTTGGACCTGCCATCAACGCATTGTTCATGAAATAACCAGTTGTAGTCTGTGCTGAGCCGTCGAATACGACTCTAAGCTTTGTTGTTGTGCTATCGTTTTTGAACACGAAATGATGTGGGATAAAATATGTGGGTAGCGATGGTATTGGCTTCGATACTGGAGACATGTGTTGTACTGGGCTTTAGAGGTAAGCGAACCGAATATTCGCCTGTCAGCAAACGACTGTAGTTTGCCTTATAGTGATCTTCGCAATCGAGTTCCTCTCTTGTTGCCTTACTAATGGGCTCAAAGCTATTGTCTATTTCCCAAAATGAACGCACCAGTTCATTGGTAGATGGATGATCTGCGTCACACTCAAGAGATTTTGTTACTGTTGTTGTAAACGATGATAGCTTTGGCGATGTGCTTTGGCCACCGGATACGATCCATCCAAAACGAGTTTTTTGGAGAATATAATTATTTTTTAAACGAATTTGACCAAAGCAAAGCAAATCAAAAAATATGCTTGCACCTATGAGAAGATCCACACGTTGAGGCTTCTGAAACTCAGGATCAGCTAAGTTGATATTCGCTGGAATATCCCAATCACTGATTTCGAGTGGATAATTTGGCTGATAATCGGTGATTGTTGGAGTTACGGCAGATTCTAAATTGGCACTGAAGCTGTTATGTACAGAATGAATTGAAATGTTGACCCTAGAATTAACAGTAAATTCCGAATCTCCGATACCGTAAACTGCTAACGACGATTTAGATTTTTTAATTTGTAATTGATTTGCTAATCTCGTCGTTATAAAGTTGATTTGTGAAGCAGAATCGAGGATCGCGCGACATGGTATTAGCGATCCGACACTGTTGCGAACAAAAACAATAGCAGTTGCAAGAAGCACACATTCAGTTGAACAAGAGCGTGACTGAGGTGAAGGTGAGCGACTTTTTGATGTCCTTGTGACGATGACAGCTGGCTGTGGTGGACCAGGTGTGGTTTCAAAAATACCAGTTACGGCTGGGTGGACTTGAGTAAAATGCAGCAGGGTATGATGCTTCATGGAACAACAACGACATGTAGAAGATTTACATTGCTGCACCTGATATCCTGGTTTGAGACAATTTATGCACAAATGTGCTCTTTTGGCTTCCTTCCACCTGTCACTTGGACTCTAACTTGCGAATAGTGGGCACGTGTACACAATATGGTCATGTTTTTGACAAATCGCACAACTTTTGGTGGAAGTCTTAGAAACAACAAATGCATTTTTACGATACTTTGTATTGCTCACATGTGTGCTAGGTGTTTTTGTTACCATAGCATGAGTCACATTTTCTAATGTTTGACATCTCCTCTGCAAGCATAGCAATTGTGTAGTTTTCGTCACGCATTTCAAGTGATTGGATAGTATCCAGTGCTGCTCCCTTTAGGCATGAACGAAGATGCTGGAATTTTTCCAAGTTTGACAATTCTGTGTCATCGTGTACTATTGTTTGAAACATGCCAAAAAAATTCGGCCAATCTGTATACGCTCCTCCAAATGACGGTAGTTGCAACTGCGGCAGACGAGACTTTGGTTGTTTCATCACAATGACCGATGGCTGCTCCTGTAAAGGTTGATTTCTAGTAGATGACATTACTTGAGGATCCAACTTGTTTAACTCCCTCGTGAACGCTGCCTTAACTCTGATGAAAGTCGCAGCAAACTCATCGCGAGTGGTGGTTTCAAGCTCATCAGGGTCCTCTTCCTCCAATTGTGACTGCGTTAATTCGAATTGATGCTGAATTCGATCGAGCTGTTCTGATCGGACTGACAGCTCTGCATGATCCACAGAATTAAGTTCTTCCATACCAAGTGGTGTTGAATTTAATTTGCGTAAAATGGCTTCACTTTTCTTTTTAAGAACGACATTTTTTTTTTTAACTTGTATGACTGCTCGAATGTTGCGAGGTAACTGTTTGCACGGCAAACTGTTTATATCGGGTGATTTTTTAAGAGCTTGATAACTTTTTTTTAAAAAAAAACGCATAAAATTTGCAAAATCTCATCGGTTCTTTATTTGAAACGTTAGATTGGTTCATGACATTTACTTTTTGAAGATAATTTCATTTAAATGTTGACCGCGGCTGCGTCTTAGGTGAGTCCATTCGGAAAGTCAATCAAAGTACAACTTTTTCAGTGAATGGGCCCTAGAAATTTCGGATTGGCAGAGAAAATCCGCTTTTATCGACAAATTTTGTTCAGCGATGAGGCTCATTTCTGGTTGAATGGCTGCAACGTAGCCCCACAAAAAATAGTCTAAAGGCGTTAAATCGCATGATCTTAATGGCCAACTGCCCATGCATCCAGAAAAATGCACTGTTTGGTGTGGTTTGTACGCTGGTGGAATCATTGGACCGTATTTTTTCAAAGATGCTGTTGGACGCAACGTTACGGTGAATGGCGATCGCTATCGTTCGATGCTAACAAACTTTTTGTTGCCAAAAATGGAAGAACTGAACTTGGTTGACATGTGGTTTCAACAAGATGGCGCTACATGCCACACACCTCGCGATTCTATGGCCATTTTGAGGGAAAACTTCGGAGAACAATTCATCTCAAGAAATGGACCCGTAAGTTGGCCACCAAGATCATGCGATTTAACGCCTTTAGACTATTTTTTGTGGGGCTACGTCAAGTCTAAAGTCTACAGAAATAAGCCAGCAACTATTCCAGCTTTGGAAGACAACATTTCCGAAGAAATTCGGGCTATTCCGGCCGAAATGCTCGAAAAAGTTGCCCAAAATTGGACTTTCCGAATGGACCACCTAAGACGCAGCCGCGGTCAACATTTAAATAAAATCATCTTCAAAAAGTAAATGTCATGAACCAATCTAACGTTTCAAATAAAGAACCGATGAGATTTTGCAAATTTTATGCGTTTTTTTTTAAAAAAAAGTTATCAAGCTCTTAAAAAATCACCCGATATTAATACGGTTTAAATGAAACTGTTTTACAAAATTAACAGTCGAAGTTCGTGATTTGTACACCGTATATTTTTGCACGGTAAAATAGGAGAAAAACCACGAGCAACAATACTATTAACCGCGATGAGTTAACTGTAGGATCTGGTGATCTGTACACGGTACTGCGAAAGGAGCAACAAAGTATGCAAAGTAACTAACTGCACGCGGTATCACGTCGGGGTCACCAACAAATGTATGTCGTCGCGCAAGAATTTTTGCGCTCGAATGAATAGCGATGAAAAGCGAAATAGAACAAAAAAAGCCGAATGTGTGTGGTTTTGTTCACGTTATAAAAGCGAATGTAATTTACACCCGCGGCCAAGCGTAACTTACCACTTGATATTTTTTCACTATTTTCAATTTTTTTCGTTCTTTGGGTAACTTTTTTATGGATTTAATAGAATACGAGGAATACATCGATGGCTCGAATATATTTGGTTAACTGTTGACTTTAATCTGGCCCATTTGTAAAATTAAATTGAGACAACTTTTTTTTATTTGCACACAAGTCTTTGATTTCATTATTACTAATTCTTGTAATAACTTAACAACATTTTTTGTTTCAATTGAAAATGGAATTACAACATATTCAAAAAGAATAACGGGAAATCTAATATGGCGTCGGTCCACCTCTAGCGGATATTACAGCTTCGATACGAGCAAGCATTGACCCAACAAGTTTCTCCAAAACACTGCTTGAAATTTCCTCCTCCCAAACACTTTCTAACATTTTTTTTAGTTCTGGTTTACTTTTACTTATTTGACAGAAATTATTTTTTTTTTTAATATTTTATATTTGTGTAAGTCAGAGATCACTTCGTTTAAACTTAACGGAAAAATTCCATTACCGCAACAAGTACAGTTACAATGAGTGATAGAACACGTTTTCGCTAGAAATTTCTTAATGGTAAGTTACGCTTGGCCGCGGGTGTATTTAAGCAATTGTTACATCTAATGTATGACAGGATTGCAGAGTGCCAAAATTTACAAAAAGTAGTAGGTGATGCCACTTAATTATCAGGTGGCGCTCTGAGTGCTCTGAACAAGTTGTTTCCAGGAACGGGTTCAAATTTCGTAGTATACCATTTGTCATTGAATTTCGCTGCAACAATCGAATGTCTGCAGCGTAAGGCTGTTGTTGAACGTTCCAAATAATGCAAAGCAAAGCGCGATGTAGTTCATCAGTAGTAAGTGGTCCATCCACCATTTTCGTGTTATCTTTTTTAAGTCTAGTGTAAAAACGTAGCATTCATGAGACAATCCGCCCTTCACGAGTATGAGTACTGTACCTGTCAAGCGCTTCTAGAAGATAATTATTGTTTGTAATTATGTTAAATTCTGATTTACGTATTTCTGCATTAACAATTTCTATGCCAACTTTTTCTATTAGACCATTTTCTTTCATCTTCGTATAGGAACTCAGGACCATTAAACCAAATTGACGTTGTGAGTTCTAATGGTGTGCTTCCTCTGGAAACAATGTCTGCTGGATTGCCTTTCGTTGGCACATGTCTCCAACAAGCATCCACAGTCAAATCCTGAATCTCCGATACTCTATTATCCAAACGTATCGAAATTATAATTCGTAAGTATTGACTTAATTTTTGCAAAAAGTCGAGCAAGTAGTTGTGCACCGCAAAGTTTCAATTTTGGGAGCGACTGTCGTTTAGTTGATGCCACTCCTGATTTTGCCGTAAAAAGACGAACGCTAACATTACCAACATTGTTAACTATGCGTTTATATATTCCGCAGCCGTAAGCACGTATCGAAGAATCACAAAATCCATGTATTTGTAAAGATTTCATGCTAGCAGATAAACAACACCTTGTAATTCTAACAGAAGGTAAATCCGAGAGATTCTTGACAAATGTTTTCCACAGCTCCTGAAGTAGAATTTTAGTGGTAACGATTACTGGTGCTAGTACTCCTAGCGGGTCAAAGAGCGATGAGTATTGTCCTTTTAGTGATGGTTCCGTTTATTGTCTGCCTTGGTAGAAATGAAAACATAAAATGATCTTTAATTTGATCCCATTTAAAGCCAAGAGCACTGGTGACAGAAGTATCTCGATTTAAGTTCTTGTCAGTGTTTTCGACTCTGAAACATTGGTGGTTGGAATGCCATTTTGACAGCTCAAATCCACCTAATTTTATCAAATCTTTTACCTCATGTTTTATCATTGATAGCTCCGCAAGTGAGTCAGCTCCACACAGCAGATCGTCGACGTAGAATGATGACTTGACGACATCTGACTCAACGACAAATTGCGACACATACTGATCCGCGAGGTAGTGTAGACTACGCACAGCAAGATAGGGTGCGGCTCCCATTCCGTAGGTGACAGTTTAGAGCTGAAATGTCTGCTTATTCTTATGAGGCGAACTCCTCCACAAAATGTACTGAAACCTCCCATGTTCCTCATTGATTAGTATCTGCCTATACATTTTAACGATGTCTGCAGTAAGAGCGAATCGATTTGTACGAAACGAAGCACAATTCGCTTTGAATTGTGGGTCCAACCATTTGAATGTCATTTATAGATTTTTGCTTAGTTCTTCGACAAGATGCATCAAATACAACTCTTAATTTCATTGTAGGGCTATTTGGTTTGAAAACGCAGTGTTGAGGGATATAGTAGTGAGGGTCCTCCAATTTTGAAAGTGGCCTAGACTCTCATATTCATCCATGAAGGCTGTGTATTCTTTCTTGAGCATTAAATCACCGCAAAGCTGTATTATAAGATTCACCTAAGCAAGAAGGGTCATCTTTGAACGGTATGTTCACTATGATCCTGCCGTTGGGGCTTCGAGAAATACAGAAACTAAACTAAAGAAGTTCTCTGTCTCCAAGAGTAAACCAATTTTCCATGATTTATTAAATTGATGATCAGCAAGTACAATGTTTGGAGGAATATGCCAAGTAGATGTATCTATCTCCGGTTCTGGATGATAGACTATGTGGGAAGTAATGCAAAAATCGAGAGGTAACTTCAAGCTTGTTGCTTGCGACTTAATATTTGTGGAAGTTTTGTGTTGATATTGGTAGAGGACTTACCAATACTTTCAATCTCTATGTTGTGTTTGCTTCTTCAGATATGAAATTAACTTGTGAGCAAGAATCCAGCAAATCTCGGCCAAGATAATAGTTTCCGGAAACGTCGCGCACTAGAACCTCTGCTGTGGCGAGGATGATGTTGTCAAACGTTGACGAATTGTTCACGTGTGTATGAACAGCGGATGTCGAAGTAGAATTTGACGAATCTGGCGTATTTATTCGATGTAACAAAGTATGGTGTTGACGACAACAAATCTTACACTTATGCGTTGACACGCAGTTCGATAACTGATGTCCCCTTGATAAGCAGTTAATACAGAGACCCATCTTTTTTGCATGGTCAAAGCGTTGCGACACACTAAGTGTCTTAAAACGGTATTTTATGATTGTTGCTGGAAAACACCGAACAACATGAGCTGGAACAAGAAAACGAATAGCCTTTACGTAAAGGTTTTGCTTTCTGCGTGTTGGTAGCGCTTTGGTGCACAAATCCAAAGTTGTGAGCGTTATCAATTGAGTCGAGGTACTGGCAATGTCTTTCCAAAATGTGGGTGCAATTTTCCCAGCTCGGCAAAGTTTTAAAGTCCAGAGACTCCTTCCATTTGCTATTGGTTTCTCCATCTGCCTTCTGTAAAACTAAATAAATAAGCATAGCTTGTGAAATTTGGCTTTCAGTTCAGCCAAAGACAATAACGAGCCGTAAATTGCAGATGCCTTATCAATTAAACTGACCGCCGTTAGGCTTAGAAATAGACGAAAGCTCAAATAAAGAGGAAATATTTTCTAAAAATATGAGAGATGGGTTGTCATATCGAGTTTTGCGTCTCTCCAATGCCTTCAAATAGATTTTATTGGAAACTTGAAAGCCGTCAATAGTTTCTAATGCCGGTCCATTTAGACAGTTGCATAAATGATTAAATTCCTCTATGTTGGACAAGCTATATTCTCGATCAATATATTGCTGAAAGGAAGTTATGAAATTTTGATATACTGAGTACTTGCCGCTGAATGTAAGAAGTTTAAATTTGGGCGGCTTCGATCCTGCCTGCATTACGCAAGTGGTGTCTGAGACTGTGGTGTTGGATTCCTCGGTAACTTGAGACTGTGTGGTTATATACAGCTCTTCAAGATCCATGCGATCGCAATCCTCAGCATCTATCCTCTCAATTTCCGTCTGTGTAGGCAACACATTTTTGAAATAAGATTCCAGAACACCAAGTCGGCATTTGTATTCGGCTGCTGAAAGTATTTTAACACCTGGCCGTAGACTGGCCTCGACAATGGCTAAAAGCACATAAACCAGGCAATGCGCGACTTAGTTAGCACATGCCAAGGCTGATAAAGGCGGAAACCTACCCAAAAGGATTATGGTAGGGAAATCGTCCCAGGTTTCTCCAAAGGGTAAAGGGTAGGGATGTAGCTACCCCGAAGAGGCCACGGGAGACAATAGGCTTTTTACCTCCCACTAAAAAGCCGAAAGACGTAAATAAAGCAGAGCAGCCCACCTACATCCAGACATTGAAGTTGATTCAAACCAATACAACGGTTATACCCACTACATCGGAAATATGGGTGGACGTTGTCAAGAAGCGAAGACCACTGGAAAGCAAAATTAGATCGAGGCCAGACGCCATCATACTCACGAAAAAGGATATTGCATCATACGCGGATATTCTCCGGAAAATAAAAGGTGATACCGGGTTAGAAGAATTGGGCTCAAGTGTCACGTATATAAGGAAAACGTTGAAAGGAGACCAGCTATTAGAGCTGAAAAACCAAGCGGATAAGAGAGCCGAAGCGTTCCAAAGTGCCTTAGAGGAAGTGATCGTTGAAATGGCTGTGATACAGCCCAAAACCCACAATGTCACGATCATATGCAAGGATTTGGATGAATTAACAACTCCGGAAGAGATTTGCGAGGCACTGAAAAAAGAGTGCGGGATAGAAAACCTAGGGAAAATAAATATTAAGATCATGCGAAAAACCCGAAGTGGTACCTAAATAGCTACTATATGCCTGCGCGCCCAGGATGCCAAGGCTGCGCTTAAATTAGGCAAGATAAAAATCGCGTGGTCCATCTGTTGCCCCCGGGAACATTACCCTAATCCCCGTTGCTTTAGATGTTTCCATCTGGGGCACATGGCGCACAAATGCTGCAACACTGTGGACATGTGGCGAAGTCATGCACTAACGATCCTAGCTGCATGCTTTGTAAAGGAGCAAACTCAGCCTTGAGTACTACTTGCCCCAAGTATTTGGAGATGGCGAAATCTTTAGGCAAATGAAGATTTTGCAATTAAATCTAAATCACTGCGCTGCAGCACAAGATCTGCTTGAACAGAGAGCATTTGCAAAAAACATTGATGTCGCTTTATTAAGCGAACAATACTCCCAGCGTTCGGAAAGTACTTCCGGCTGCAATATGGTCATGTCAAGGACAACCATTTATATCTCACTCCAGATATCACAACTGTTTTACATGCGCAAATATGTGTACGTGGCATATACTTTGTTAGCTGCTATGCTCCTCCCAGCGCCTCATTTAAAGATTTTGAAGAATTCCTCCTGGAACTTGCTCTAGAAACCAGGGGCAAAGCACCAATTATAAACGCAGGCGACTTCAAGGCGTGGTCGACCGCTTGAGGTAGTAGGCACCATCGTCGGCGTCTGATACTTGAATTCCTCGGCCAAACGGATCTTATGATCCTGAATAGCGGAACGCAAAATACTTTTCAAAAAGGAAACAAACGCTCCATGATCGATCTCATGTTTGCCAACGACGCACTTAGTAGGCACATTAAGTGGGCGGTGTCGGACATATTTACAAATAGTGACCACATGGCTATTATTGCTATTATTATTCACATGCCAAAAACGAACTTGGAACCAAAAAGATTTTGATGATGGCCTTTTTGAGATGGTTTGGAGTTCAGCAAATATGCAAGGCGAAGATGCCATGCGCTTGGTATCCACAGTGCGAAAAGGATTGTTCACAGCTTGCGACGCAACCATGCGTAGTACAGTACACTACAATAACCGAAGGCCAGCGAATAGATGGAATGAAGAAATAGCTGGGCGCAGAAAACTCTGTACTCAGAAAAGTATTTAAGAGTCAAAAGAAGCTTCTGAATTTAGCCATTGGCCGCAGTAAAAAGAAATGTTTTGAAAAACTCTGTGAGGGAGCAAACGAAGACTCCTGGGGAACAGCATACAAAATTGTACGCCAAAATTCAAAAATAAGGCACAACAACCCAAAAGCGCATCATTTATGAGAAATGTCGTCGAAACTTTGTTTCCAAAACACCACAGTATTTTCTATGCCTAGCCTCTAACCGAACTCATAGAGCCACCACTGCTAGTTAGTGAAGAAGAAATATTGGCTATAGTCGAAAAAATTAAAAGCAGCAAAGCGCCCGGATTAGATGGCATTCTAAGCAGAGCCCTAAAGGAAGCCATGACTCTGAAACCTAAATTTTCGTAAAAATGTACAATGCGTGCTTAAAAGAAGGGTTATTTCTCGACCCATCGAATTTCCAGTGATTGGTTCTACTTCCTAAACCAAAGAAGCCTCCGTAGGACCCATCTTCATATCGACCTCTGTGCATGTTTTACATTATTGGCAAAGTATATAAAAGCATAGTTACAAACCGCTTGGAGATAGCAATCCAGAAAGCCGGAGGATTATCAGAAAGACAATACGGCTTTATGAAAAAGAGGTCCACCATTGACGCCCTATATGATGTTGACACCGTGAAATGCGCAGTAAGTGGCAAGCGATGGAAAGCGGAACAAACAAATATTGTGCGCTGGTCACCCTGGATGTGAAGAATGCCTTTAACTCAGCAAAGTGGGCAAACATAATCAAGGCTCTGTATGGCATAAGCGCTCCTACATATCTGATGGAAATTTTTATAACATATTTTGAGAACAGACGACTATGTATTATTCGATAAAGATGAAGGCACCAAGAGCTACTCTATCTCGAGTGGAGTCCCGCAAGGTTCGGTACTAGGCTATGGAACATAATGTATGATGGGGTGCTAAGGAGACACCAACCGAAAGCTACTAAATTAGTTGCATACGCAGACGACCTTATTGTGGTAGCAGTGGCTAAACACCCTGAAGGCCTCTGGAGCAAATGCAATGAGTGCATAAACGGTCTGCGCCAATGGTTCTCATCAATGAGTTTAGAACTGGCTGAGCAAAAGAAGTCTTGCTCATAAGTACAAGAAAAGTGGAAGAAAGAATATGTCTCACAATTGAAGAGTGCGAGATTCATTCACAGCCTCACCTAAAATACATACCTGGAAGTAATAGTAGACTCAAAGCTAAAATTTAACAACATGTAAGTTTTTCACAATATTCATTCCTTTTTGAAATTCGGACTCATTGTGCCACTTGGATGGGTCAAGTTTTAGAAAGTTAGTTTGAATATTAAATCTTTCGAAAAAGCTCACTGTTTTTTTGTTAACAAAATCTGAAATATTGTTTTGGTTTAATTCATTCATGTTTGTTACTATTCTTTTATCCTCATTATTTTGTTCTTTTTTGAGTTTTTCAACCATTTTTCTCTTTTGTCCAAGGTCTACAGCATTATCAAAAAATGAAAGACCTGCTGCTTCTGGTGTCAGGTA
The DNA here is from genome assembly GCF_016617805.1 of Bactrocera tryoni. Taxonomy (NCBI): domain Eukaryota; kingdom Metazoa; phylum Arthropoda; class Insecta; order Diptera; family Tephritidae; genus Bactrocera; species Bactrocera tryoni. The sequence continues at coordinate 54,551,158 of NC_052501.1, read as the reverse complement.
CCACAAGTGATTAGAAAACTTGAGCGTTACTTCATTGCTTATTATTTCATTCAATTCATTGAATTTAATAATATTTTTAATAAAATTTAAATCATTTAAGGGTGCTTTCGCGGCAATTGGCGCTTCAATCCAATAAAATCTTTATTGTATATATCGCTTTGGCCATCCATCGGGCATGATGCATCGCTCCAGGTGATTAAACCTTACAGGCTCTGTGTTTCGACCAAGAAATATAAGGCTCAATTCCAATAACTCCTTGTAGTATGCCTGGGATGTTGTTTAGTGATATAGTTATGAGCAAATTGAGCTAATTGGTCTTGTTTTGTGCAAGATTTATTTTTTTATTCACCATTCCACTTGCAAATTTTTGCTGATTGATTTTGGGCCAATTTTTTTTAAAACGCTGGAAAATATCTAATGATGGACCACTTAATTTTAAATCATATTTCGCGAAAGCACTTTTCAGCAAGAGCTCATATATGAGATGACGGCAAGGGAGATATAACAATTCTCTATTGAGGTGTTGTTCTAATAAAATGCAAGTATGTACCTTGTAATCTACCTGTATTTGTCGCGGTAGTATCAAAACATAAAGCTTCTACCTTGTTTGGAAAGAATGTTGTTAATATTTACTATTATAAGAAATTACTTTTAAATACCTTTTCTGTTAGATTCCATTCGTTTAATAGTTCGAGTATGGCGTCTGTCTGTTCTTTGCCAGTACCAGCTGACAGGGCAGGTACTCCAAGTAGATGTTCAATGCCATCTGTTGTTATCACAACTGGTAATCTATACACCTTTGCGTTTCTTGTGATTGACGGTAAAATTTTTCCATCCCAATGTACCGCTGTTTTTAAAATCCGTCATCAGTTTTGCAGCAGTTTCCGAACGAATTTGTTTACGGCAAAGCCGAATCGATGTCTTGCTGATTACCAATGTACTGATATCATGTTCCATTGCTTCAGTCGCAGCTATCAGAATACGTACTGCGTCCCTATCACTGACTTTGCAGTTGTCTAAGGTCGCAACAAGCTTTGAAGTAATAAAATGTTTCATTCCTCGTTTTCTGTTTTTTTTACTGCAAGCTCCAATTAGCGGTTTGATCAGTATTATCATCACTGTCGTATACATCAATTAGTTCTTCAGTATTGTCACTCAAATCATTCGCTGTTAGGAATACTTGAAATTGTTCTTCACCCTGCTCTCCTTTTCGGATTACCTCTTTCTTAATACGAGTATTTCTTCGCTTTTCTTTTTAAAATAATGAACGATCGCATCCCACCATTGCACCAGGTCTATCTTCTTTACGTTGATTCTTCAAAAACTCTTTATCTTCTTCTATTTTAATTAAATCTAACGCATTTCCGTGCGCAATGTCAAATAAGTTATTCGTATTTTTAATAAACTGATCTTCTCGCATTTTTTGAAGTGGTGTGCTGCGTTTGCAAGTTTTTTGCAAATTTTTTCATTCTTTATATAAAGCTTCAACTTTTTGAACACTTCTATCAATTTGGCGCACTGGAATACGGGCTTTACTCCAAAGAATTTCGGCCTCTTTGATAACCAGATACGCACTTGAACGAAGCTCCAATTTCACTTTACGCATGTTATCAAACAACACTTTCAAAACTTGCCCATTGGAAGGCAGCTTAGATCCAACAATTTGGCTTTCGTCATATTCTAATAAATAAATTTTTTCACTAGCTCTTTTGTCCATTTTGCAAATACAATCAATATCAATTCTCTTTAAACCAATAATGTTTCTATGATTCAAAGCTCAAAATAAATACACTTCACTTTTTACACACTTTTAATTGCCACGTGGCTCAAAACTAACGGTATTGACCAGATGTTGACTTTCCTCTGTTGTTGCCAACATTTTATTTTACGATTTAAATATATGTTTACAGAGTTGCCTTTTTGCGATTTTTTTAAAGGCTTATGTTTTAAAACTTTTAAGCAAACAGTAACTGAATATAGGAAAAAATACGGTAGCATTAATAAATCAGACCTTTGCGCTTAAGTTTAAATGATTATAAAGAATATTAATCAATAAACGTAAGTTAATTTCAATATAATAATATACTAAGGACGTATATGAAACATTTTGCTTATATTTTCGTGCCTTGTCTCTTGAAAAGTCCAAATAAACCGGTTTTAGCCACTTTAGTGGGCATGTGCCACGCCTTAACCTAGGGCAATCAGTCTAAGATTTTGGAATTTCGTTATTGGCATAAAAAGGAAAAATTTGCGGGGGCGGTGCACTCTTTTTGCAAAAAAAAATTTTCCCATACAAAAAAAGACCAGTCTAATGTACATATATACATTGTATGCGAGTCAAGCAATAAGTTAAAAATTCAAACAAGAATTTATTTTGATTGGTCAGTTTGTATGCCAGCTATATGCTATAGTGGTCTGTATCTGAGGTTTCGAGACATAATCACTTTCAGATCGATATCTCAACATTTGATGGACTAGTTCACGTACATGCAGAGGCCGGACAGACAGACAAGGCTAACTTGACTCAGCTCGTCACGCTGATCACTTATGTACAGAGGGAGAGAAAAAACTACCATAAGAATATGATATCAAAGAGTCTAGGATAATTTGGATCAAAGAACTTAGAGAAAGAGAGAGGGAAGAAATATAAAACTTAGTTTGTTTTATGTAATGTGAATTCAGAAAAGCTTAGAGCAAATTCATCGACAGGTGATTTCGCAATACTTAAAAGAGGTCATAAAATACGTTTTATTTTAATTTTACTAACGCACATACATATATGCAAAACACAAACATATGAGTATTTGCATGCACGCATGCGGTCACATTAGCGACTGAGGCAGTCGACGGGCTGAAATTACGAATTCATGTTAATTTCAAAAATGCATTGCGTGGTTTAATGAACCGCATTTTGTGATTTCCCTTTCTTTTCTGCATGTGAGGTAATAAAAAATTATGTTAAATACATAGAAGCGTTTTGCAAATGTATTCCATTTGTGTGTACGCACTTCCCCTTCATTCGCTTGCATTTGATTATTCCGGCACTCAGCTCACTACGGAGCAGTGTTTGTGGTGACGAAAGAAATACGATTGTTGTAGAAAGCAGAGTTTTTATAATTCTAGATATTGTCTAAGTTCGCCTTTAAGCTCACTGCGCTCATTATGTAATTAATTTAAGCCAAATTAAAGCAATTATTCTATTCCAACAGTCTCAATTCGAGTTCGGCTGCATAACCAAACCTAAAAGGTGTTCACTGACTTCTATATTCCAAACGAATGATTTTTACATGTTTTTTATCTTAAAAAATGCAACACACCGTTCACTGTTTAAGGATTTAAGCAAGATCAGCAACGACTCAACTTCTGATGAGAGGTCTTATTTCCCTAAATTGGCCCCTTTTATTCACAAAAGTGTTCATTGAATCCATTGCTAGAGTCTGAGTTTCCCGTAGTTAAGTTCCGTTGGGATATAAATACATTCTAATAGTTGCTATACAATCGCTCGTTACTATGCTCCCACTCTCTTTCTCACTTTGTCTCTCCCTCTTTTTATATAACTATCTGGGTTCACTCGGTACTTCAACTGCTGCAATTGAATGTTTTGCAAGTCAGTCGCAAAATATTTACTGCGCCCCCGCTTAGAAACTACATTTATTTCTATGTGGAATCTGCTGTGTTGCACACAGTGTAAGTAACAACTCTACCAACATAGCGTTGAGTATCTCTCCGCTCAAATAAAGCCAGTTAATTTTTCATGAATTTTAGAATTCCCAAATTTTCAATTTAACTTGTTGCTTTTCTTTTTATATGTGCGTCTGACCCTATAAGAAAGCGCTCTAGTTATGAAATAGTGTGTTCTGCATATGTGAAAAAGATTAGCAAAGTTGAGTGCTATTGTAATCTTTAACACTTTCACTAAGATTCGAAATTGTACAAAATTAGAAAATAGAAAGAAGAATTCAAACTCCGCCGTAGACGTAGTGTTAGAACGTTTGTAGTTTCACATCCCTTTTTCCTACAGAGTTGCCTACTTTATTTATTTTGCCTCATGGCTTTTGAGTATGTTTTTGCTATGTGGCAAGCCTCAAGACACAACTACCACAAAACAAATACAATTGGTCTTTATAAAGCTTAATTAAGTGAAATTGTACGCTTTTGGGCAAAATATACACACAAATACATAAACATACACAGTTTAACAATATTATCAGTTTATATTGCTGCCATTCTTTGTTCGAGTTATTCACGACTTTAAATGAGTTATTTTATTAGTGCAAGATTAATAACAAGTAAGGAAGGGCTAAGTTCGGGTGTCACCGAACATTTTATACTCTCGCATGGTAAAGTGATAATCGAGATTTCATTATCCGTCATTTACATATTTTTCAAATACCGTATTTGTGTAAAGTTTTATTCCGCTATCATCATTGGTTCCTAATGTTTATACTCGTATTATACAAAGAAGGCATCAGATGGAATTCAAAATAGCTTTATATTGGAAGAAGGCGTGGTTGTGAACCGATTTCAGCCATATTTCGTACATGTCATCAGGTGTTAAGAAAACATTATATACCGAATTTCATTGAAATCGGTCTAGTAGCTCCTGAGATATGCTTCTTGGTCCATAAGTGGGCGGCGCCACGCCCATTTTCAATTTTTAAAAAAAGCCTGGGGCAGCTTCCTTCTGCCACTTCTTCCGTAAAATTTAGTGTTTCTGACGTTTTTTTGTTAGTCGGTTAACGCACTTTTAGTGATTTTGAACATAACCTTTGTATGGGAGGTGGGCGTGGTTATTATCCGATTTCTTCCATTTTTGAACTGTATATGGAAATACCTGAAGAAAACGACTCTGTAAGAGTTTGGTTGACATAGCTATAATAGTTTCCGAGATATGTACAAAAACTTAGTAGGGGGCGGGGCCACGCCCACTTTTCCAAAAAAATTACTTCCAAATATGTCCCTCCCTAATGCGATCCTTTGTGCCAAATTTCACTTTAATATCTTTATTTATGGCTTAGTTATGACACTTTATAGGTTTTCGGTTTCCGCCATTTTGTGGGCGTGGCAGTGGGCCGATTTTGCCCATCTTCGAACTTGACCTTCTTATGGAGCCAAGGAATACGTGTACCAAGTTTCATCATGATATCTCAATTTTTACTCAAGTTACAGCTTGCACGGACGGACGGACAGACAGACGGACGGACGGACAGACAGACATCCGGATTTCGACTCTACTCGTCACCCTGATCACTTTGGTATATATAACCCTATATCTGACTCTTTTAGTTTTAGGACTTACAAACAACCGTTATGTGAACAAAACTATAATACTCTCGTTAGCAACATTGTTGCGAGAGTATAAAAATTGTTGCTTTAAAGACAAGTCGTTACCTGCGGGGATGATTAGTACTTAATAAATATTATATATAGTACTATGTAAGCAGATGCTTACAGCTAATTGTGAATGAATGTTTTTAGTTGGTCAAATAGGGTATTGTTGTATTGAATGTACAATAACTGCTTGAAGAGTTGTACCATTGTTTTCTTTGAATTATTGGAAATTCGTTGATCTTGTGGATACTGTATAATTTTATATGGGCTGCAGAATTTTCTGTTTTAATTCACATATTTTAGAAGACTCAATGAAGTTTCCGTTTCTGCAATGTCGCACCAACAGGATAATTTTATATACCCATTTGTTCAAATGCCTCTTATATGACTATGTGTACATTAAACTAGTGCTGAAGATCCACAATGATTAAATATATAATAATATATTTTACTGAGGTATGCCAAACCAAGTTTAATGTTGCACAACTCCGACTGTGGACAGTTTCTCCGACTAATAATTAGTGAAATTGAGTCTGCCTCTGTAAAATGATGTAAATATGGTACTTTTTTCTTACCAAAAGTCATTTAAAGATAACTGTTGAAGCTTTTTGTGGTTCTATAATAAAGGAGACTGTATATAATTTGATATCATGCTACTTTTAACAACTATCCCCAAAAAAAATAAATTTTGAATTCAACCTAAAAGCCGAGACACTTACAACAGTCACAAAGGGATTACTTTCACTCCTGCCATTTAACAAGATTTTCGGCAAATATTATACGCAGATACATAGTCGTATTTGTCAAAGTCAACTTGAACTAACTGGATAACTGTTTGCACACGGCCACAATGTAGAGCCAAAGTATGAGCAATACGTTACTCCACAGCTCAAGGTACAAATTCAATCCACTTTGATAGACGCGAAGCGAGAGGAGTAACTCTTTGAATGGAAGAAATAACGAATTGAACAATGCCGCTGCTCTACTGATCTGTGTGTAGTGTTCAGGTCTAATCTCTTTTACTTTTACCTTGAACTCTTATAACCTTCAAACTGGATTTCAACTGAAAGTTTGGGTCGTGAACTAATGCCTCCAGCCACACAGAAATGGAAGCAAGACCATTCACTAGCCACCAAGATAAGTGGGAAAAGGAGCACACAAAAGATTAATGTACCGCAGACAAAGTTTTAAGGGGCTATACCAGTGTAGTCCATGAAAAAATTTTCGTGAATCGTGTAATCGATCGAAAGTTCTTTGCACATACTTAAGAAAGAATTTTTTCAACTATATTTTAACCCTAGAATGGTTAACATATTTTTTTGCTCTTTAATGGTAATCTTCGCCTGTGAGGCGACTTTTATAAAAAACCCACATTTTACCCTTAACAAAACAAAAATATATTAAAACAAAAACAAAAACGTATATATTACATGCATGGTAATAAAAATAAACAAAAAACAATTCATTTTTCAAATATCTTAAATATATTATTGGCAACATTTATAGATCACATATTTTATCAGTATTGTGAATAGTTCTTTCACAAAAAAAATATAAAAAATTAAAAAACAGTTTGAGATCAAAAAATAAGCTTCAGTGTCTTGTAGACCTTATATTTAATTAACATATTAAAAAATAATATAAATCTTAAAACTTAAAATAAATTCTGCAAGGCAAAATAAAGTTTGTGGGTTTTCCACCTACTTTTTCGCATCACATTGCCAACAATTTGGTGATCTGTGCTCTAAGCAATAAGTTTTCTTGCATTTTGCGCAGAAATATACGCTCACACGCTTCAATTTTGGAGGACAAAAATCCCACATTGATCTTTTGCCCTTTTTTATACTTGGTTCGTCTGTATCGTCATCAGTATTATCTTCATTCGCGTCATTTATTGCTGCAAAAACCCTTCTCTGCATACGTGACCTTTCTCTTAAACGAATGGCGCACCAGTCACTACAAAGGTCCTTGCTTAGTTTCTTGAGGAATTCTCTTCTTGACATTGGCTTTATTTTTAAAACTTCACAATTGGATATATAAATTACATAGCTGTTGAGTAAAGCCATATTCAACATACCATAGAACATACAAAGTGGCCAACGCTTGGTTTTACGGCTACAGCTTGAGTGGCCACACATTTGATCAAAAGTATCCTCAGCACCTTTTGTTTCATTATAAGATTGAATTATTACTGGCTTACCCGAAGCGGAGTCAACGGAAGGCTTGTCGTGCATCGTAGAGAACAAAAGAACAGTTTGTTGAGGCTTTGGCTTGTAGCTGACAAGAGTGAGCTTTTCGTGGAATCCAAAAAGAGATGTCCCAACTTTACGTGATGAACTATGTTTGAACTCCGCAGGAATTTCTTGCTTATTATTCCGAACTGTTCCAATAAAAGTAAGGTTGTATGGTGGTTGGAGCAACTGCTCAGCTAGCGGAATGGAAGTAAACTAGTTATCGGCAGTTAAATTACGATTCGTTCCATGTATAGTCTTTGTCAACAGCTTACAATAGTAAGATCCCAATAGTTCATTTATAATCGTGCCTACGTTTTTTCCCAAATACGGTGACGCATCAATCATATATTTCGATCTTACATCACATACTAAAACAATCAATTTTGCCGATTTATTAGGAATATACATACATACGGAATGGACAACGTCCCCTGAACGCCAAAAGTTGTTCATCTATTGTCACGTACGATCCTGGCTTATATAGATCTCTACACTGCTTGATAAAAATTTCCCAAATACATCGGATAGGCGCAAACTTATCTGTTTTTTTTCATCGATCATCGAAATGTAGACACTTGACAAGGAACTCAAATCGTTTACAGCTCATTGCAGCTAAATTTTGGGATCCACAAATAGAAGGGTCAAACAGTTCAACAGGTGACAAGTGATTATTTTTTAACGCACCACTCATGATAAATATACCGATAAGAGCACAAAGCTCTTCTATCGTTACCTGTGATGTAGTGGTATTCTGAAGTGTATACTTAGTAGCTGCTTGGTCAATATATTCATTAGTGCGTAAGAGTACTTCATCCCTCAATTCTGTAGTAAAAAACAGTTCAAAACACTTCAAGGGATCTACTATACCCTTGGCTCCTTCTTTTGGCCCTGGCATAAAATGAACTATGTTTCTCGAAGGAGTTCTGTTCGATACTTTTTTTGTCGAAGACGGTTCGGAAGACCATATATGTATATTTGTTCTTACCCCTTATAACCGATGCCGATGGCGTAATTATCCAGTTCTCACAAGCCAATTGATCGCCATTTTGCGACGTGTCTACAGCTTCATGAACATGAGTCGGTGTGGATTGTATATTGACATCATTTTCATTAGATACATCAAAATACTGCATGTCATCGTCGAAATAATCGACGTAAGTGGGATCAGCCACACTATCATCTGAATCGATATCTACACCCAAATCGTCATCAAGTTCACTTCCATCAAGCGATATCTCCTCCAGCCATTTGAGTAACTGCACATCAGGAGGAGCCATCTCTAAAAACTATAAAAATTATGCAAAAACTCAAAATTTTAGCAAAAAAAAACAAAACAAATGCGCAAACGAATATGTACAAAAAAAGTACCCATATTGGTAAACTTCGCCTCAGAGGCGACACACGTATCTATATATAACCAACGCAACGAAGCAAAACAAAATACGTCTGTGCCCAAGCTCGTACAACACTCAACTGAGTTGGCACGAGCGCACGCCTTACTACGAGTGAACGATCAGGAAATATTGCAAAAAAAAACAAAAATTCTTCGCCTCACAGGCGGTGTTTACCATTCTAGGGTTAAGATTTTTTTTTTACAAAAATAACGAAGTCTTCGGAGGCGTCAAAAAAAGTGCCCCAACTGGTGACATGACTCCGGTCGAAAGAGCAGCGGAAACAAAAAAAAATTAAAAAGTTTATTAAACTTAAAGATATTTCCTATACAATGACCTACGACCCTTGAAAAATATCAAAAATTAACAAAATGGAGTTTTGAAAAAAAAATGGTTTTTTTAGGTAAAAAATGTTCTTTTCTTTAATGCCAAATTGATAATTTTCAACCAATCAAAAAAGTTGTAGGTCATTGCATAGTAAATGTATTCAACAATACTAAGTTTTTACTCGTATACAATTTGTCAAGAATCGGTGGTATAGCACAGATGTGTGTGAAAAGAAACAAGTTATAAAAAAACGCAAAAGTGATAAAATATCAAACAATCGGAAAAGCCATTGTGAAAGTTGAGAAGTTTATGCAATATAATACCACAATGTGTAGCACCACTAAAGGAGTCAACAACAAAAAGTAACACAAATGCAATGCAAAGAAAACGGTGAGATAAAAGTTGAGGAAAAATTAAATATTAAAATATAGAAAATGTTAGAACATACTAAAAACGTAACCAATGCAATGGATATATGGAAGTGGCGAAAATCTACAACAAAAGTAAAAAATAGTAATAAAAGTTATTCGAAACGCGCCGTGATAAGTACGCACGATAAAGCAAACTTTTAAATTAATTTTAAAAATTATATATCGGACAAAGCGACAGCGTGACACTGGCACAAGCAAATCTACGAAGCGTTTTGCCTTCTTGGTGCCCAAACGTGTGCAGAGGAAGGTGGAAGGTGCACACAAATTGAAAAAAAGCCATCAACCAAAAGGCAACAAGCATACCAAATGCTGTTGTTGTGCGTAATCGCGTGAGACAGTATAAGAATTGAGATTTAGTTAGGAAAGATTTGCTATAGACAGCTGAATCGGAAACTTTTGCTTGTATTCGCTACATATTTTACCGCTTGACAGTTTTTTTATTTAAATGAATTCTTGAATTTCCCCACGATAAGCACACAGTTTTTTGAAGATTTTGCCTGACTCCCTCATATTGTCACTGATCTCCTCGCTTTATGGGCTCCTAATAAATCATCCTATACCAATATGCGAAAGAAATGATAAAATATACGAGTCAGATTGAATCACTTATTCTTCTTAACTGGCGTAGACACCGCTTAGCCGGGTAAAGCCGACTTAAAAACAGCGCCCCAGTCGTTTATTCTTTTCTCTATTTGGCGCCAATTTGATACCAAGGGCAGCCAGGTAATTCTCCAAAGCATTCAAAGCTGAAATCTCCTCCATCCGGTCAACTTGACTAAGTCAGCGCAGCAGCTGTCTCTTGATTCGCTGAGCTACATATGTCAATGTTGTTACTCGCCGTTGTAAATGCGTAAAGAACTATGAATCTTCGGAAAACCCCTTCTTTCGAATGCTCATAAGGCCGATACATCTGATGACGTCATATTCCATCCAAACAGGCATATAGTTGGACAGTAATGATGAGGGACTTGCAGAGTTTGGTCTTTGTTCGTACAGAGCAGCTACATTCTTATAGAAGATTTCACCTTCTCTATTTAGCTCTGCAGCTCGTGTTATTTTCTCCAGCAATATATTAAAGAAATCACACGATAAAAAGTCTCCGTATTTGAAACCTCGCTTTGTGTCGAAATGTTCGGAGAGATCCTTCACAATTCTGAAGTAGCTTTTTGTATTGCTCAACATCAGCTTATAAAGTCGTATTAGCAAGTTCAGGCATAGGCGCATAGAGGTAGTGTGTGCCGATATTCCCTTTACGCGGTCTTTTCTAAAGTCAGGCGCATGGTGGAAGTCTGGTCGAAAGTAGATTTTCCAGGTCTAAGGTCACACTGACAAACTCCAATCAGTTTGTTGATGGTGACCTCAATCCTTTCATACACTACTCTGGATAGAAACGTATGTGCTGATAATCCATCGGCCCCTGCCGCTTCGTTGGCGGGTAATTGCTGCTCGAAACCTCATCATATCGGGCAATGAAACATCTATTCCATCGTCATTGATTTGCGAATCGAGTTCGCCATCTCCATATGTTACACTTCCAATAGCTTTCAGTAGGCTGTAGAAGTATTCCCTTAATAATTTCAGTATGCTCTGGGTATCAGTCCCTAGATCGCTTCTAGGGGTTCTACAAGAGTAAGCTCCAGTCTTGAAACCTTCGGTTAATCGCAGCATCTTTTTTTACAGTTTCCAAGCATTACCCCAGTCGGCCAGCTTGTAATGCTCTTCCCACTCGCGCATTTCGACGAGGTAGGCAGTCTGCTTTCACTCCGGTGCGACACGGCACTCCTCATCGTATCAGCTGTTCTTTTGCATTTTCCGAATACCAACGATTTCGATATCAGCTGTACGTAATAAGCTTGAAATGACGTCCCACATTTCCCTTATACCGAGTTGTTGAAAATCTTTGGGCTGTCTGTTGTGATTGCAGCTTCTCGACGTCGAACTTTCCTTGTGTTTGCCGAGGTGGGTTTTTTGCAGCACATAGGCGGGTGCGTATCTTGGCTGCAACAAGGTAGTGGTACGAGTCGATGTTAGGACCTCGGAGCGCACGCACATCTAAAACACTGAAGACGTGTCTTCCGTCTATCACAACATGATCGATCTGGTTGGTGGCTTTTCGATCCGGAGACACCCAGGTAGCTTGGTGAATCTTTCTATGCTGGAGTCTAGTACTACAGATAACCATATTTCGGTCCCCGACAAAGGCGATCAGCCTCAACCCTTTTGGGGATGCCAAATATACCTTCTTTGCCCACCCTGGCGTTTGAGTCGCCAAGCACGATTTTGACATCTTTCAGCGCTCATAGAAGGCATCTTAGTCGCATCGTCTTTCTCTTCCGTCGATGCGTGCGCGCAAATCAGCGATATGTTGAAGAACTTCGCTTTTGAGCCGATTGTGGCTAGACATTCATCTACCGGAGTGAATAGGACACCGGTAGAGTCTCTCTCCCTACGTGAACCCCACACCGAATTTGCGCTCCTTCATATGGCTGTAGTAAATTCTACAAGGACCTATGCGCGTCAGTCCTTGTCGCGTCCATCGCATTTTTTTACGGCGGTGATGTCAGCCTTTACTCTAACGAGGAGATCAACCAGCTGGGCAGCTGCACCTTCCCAATTAAGGAACCGGACATTCCAGGGGCATGCCCTCAATTCGTAGTCCTTATTTCGTTTGTCATGGTTGTCAGCAAGAGAGGGATCACTCATCCGAAGCTGATTGTGCTTTTTCATTGGTAATGTTTTTTAGGTAGCGGGTCCTAAGTCCAGCGCACAACCCTGCAGAGGGTATGTTTCACCTTGTCTCTTTAATTGGCCTTCAAACTTGGTCAAAGACCGGAAGTCGTAAGCTGCTTGAGGCATAATAAATGTTCAACCATCAATTTCAACCTTTAATATTAATAACAACAAACCTCTAAATGTAGTCAGTACGCTTCCAACAATGTAACTGATGCATTTTCACTTTGAACAGCTTCATTCAATGCTTAGTAGATGTTGCTAATTTCGAGAGAGACAAACCATGCCCCTGAGTTTATACAACTTAGTATTGAAATCGATGAATTTAGAAATATTATACAAATATGATTTTGATAGATTGTTTCGCATGTATGTGTAAAATATTCTTTTTATGTCGAAAAGGTTGGATCTACATATGTATGTATAAAGAACTGGAAAGAGAAAATAATGTAGAATAAATATTCAAAATTCTGAGAAAAATAAAGACATATCAGTAGGCGCATTTTAAATTGGTAATATTAAATTCCATATTCTGCGATTAGCACACCTAATTCACTGATAACAAAAAAATTATATTTTATTTGAACAAGAAAAATAGGTAGTTCCCTTGAAATACTGTTCCTCAAACACATGAATTCTCAGAAAAAGAATACAAAAATTTAGAACTTTGTTGGAGACCTAGCAACAGCCAGAGCCGCACGACATACAAAAGAACGATTTAGGAATTTGAAATTATTTAAGTAAATGGTACATCACCGCCGAGGAAAATCTATCATTGGAAATGCGAAGCGACGTATAGAAAAGTTGTGTTGGGAAGGAGGGTTAGCCAAAGGGGAAGCATTTGAAGATATCAAATGGCGACAAAGGGCCGAAAGCGTGTACTGTAGAGAGAGAAGTGTAGACAGGGTGCGAATGTTGTTGAAGAATGAGTGTGGAAAATTATGAATGAAAGTGTAAACACAATGGCTACGACAGACTGCAAACTACATCTGTCAAATATTAAAATACACACGTTCTTATGGGCAGTGTTATTTTGACAGCTGCACGACTACACAACTGCAGGTCGACAGTTGTCGTTCTCGCTAACTTCAATGAGTGCTCCTATTTTTGCCAACGACAGTAGGACGACAGTAGAGTTGACAGTAGAATGGAAGATAGAAAGAGAGAGAGGTAGAGTGGTGATGCCACTAATATGTAAAATGTAAAATTATTCACAGCTCTAACAAACTTGATGCTATTTTACAAATAAAAGCATAAAAATAGCTATATTATAGCTCTATTATATCATTTGTAATAACAAGTGATAATTTAAAGCAAAAATATTTACCTATTTACTTATTTTTTGCATAAAAAATTTCACTTTGAACAAAATATTAAAATTTCATTGAAGTGAAAGGTCACACACGAAATTGTGTACATGCAAAATGGACAACTGCGTTGTTTTGTGTACATGCCGGCCATTGTGTTGTTGTTACTTCTCAAAATGTACATGTAGTAAGATGAACAACGACGTTTTCAGTTCACTGTCGTGCCGCTGCAGTCTGTCGTAGCCATTGTGTTTACACTTTGATTGAACAAATAAAGGCATAAAAGAGCGAAACCGTAAGAACGAGAATGATAAGATGGTGTAGAGAGAACGCAATAGATAAGAAGAAGAAGTAAAAAGAATAGACATCGAAAATTCGCCATAAGCCCTTCAGTAATAGCAGTAGTGCCTAAAGCTTCTTCCTCCAATTGGGATAATTTTCTGGTGGTTCATTTGTTTTGATTTGAAGCCTTCGGTGACTCGTGAATGCTGACTAAAGCGTAACCATAAAC
>NC_052501.1:54529978-54536699 GCF_016617805.1 Bactrocera tryoni | reverse complement strand
AATAAGATGAAGAAGGTAAATCAACTTAAATATGTTAAACTCATGATTTGGAGCAACTCAATATCGATTCATAAATGTGTATATACAAGAAAATCGAATTTATATCTAAAAATCAGATTATGGAATTCTTCCAAATGCACTGCCGTTATGGCTTTATGTCCACTTCAGTAAGATGAAGAAGGTACATTAATATACAAGAAAATCGATTTATACCTTAATGTAGGATTTTGGAATTCTTCCAAATGCACTGCCGTTATGGCGTTATGTCAACTTCAGTAAGATGATGAAGGTTAATTAACTTAAATATGTTAAATGAATGATTTTAAGCAACTCAATATCAATTGCTAAATGTGCATATACAAGAAAATCGACTTTATGTCTAAATATAAGATTGTGGAATTCTTCCAAATGCACTGCCGTTATGGCTTTATGTCCACTTCAGTAAGATGAAGAAGGTTAATTAACTAAAATAAGTGAAGTAAATGATTTGAAGCAACTCAGTATCGATTGCTAAATGTGTATATACAAGAAAATCGACTTTATGTCTAAATATAAGATTGTGGAATTCTTCCAAATGCACTGCCGTTATGGCTTTATGTCCACTTCAGTAAGATGAAGAAGGTTAATTAACTTAAATAAGTGAAGTAAATGATTTGAAGCAACTCAATATCGATTGCTAAATGTGTATATACAAGAAAATCGACTTTATATCTAAATATAAGATAGTGGAATTCTTCCAAATGCACTGCCGTTATGGCTTTATGTCAACTTCAATAAGATGAAGAAGGTAAATTAACTTAAATATGTTAAACTAACGATTTGAAGCAACTCAATATCGATTCCTAAATGTGTATTTACAAGAAAATCGAATTTATATCTAAATATAAGATTGTGGAATTCTTCCAAATGCACTGCCGTTATGGCTTTATGTCAACTTCAGTAAGATGAAGAAGGTTAATTAACTTAAATAAGTGAAGTAAATGATTTGAAGCAACTCAATATCGATTGCTAAATGTGTATATACAAGAAAATCGACTTTATATCTAAATATAAGATTGTGGAATTCTTCCAAATGCACTGCCGTTATGGCTTTATGTCCACTTCAGTAAGATGAAGAAGGTAAATTAACTTAAATATGTTAAACTAATGATTTGGAGCAACTCAATATCGATTGCTTAATGTGTATATACAAGAAATTCGACTTTATACCTTAATATAAGATTGTGGAATTCTTCCACATGTACTGCCGTAATGGCTTTATGTCCACTTCAATAAGATGAAGAAGGTAAATTAACTTAAATATGTTAAACTAACGATTTGAAGCAACTCAATATCGATTCCTAAATGTGTATATACAAGAAAATCGACTTTCTACCTTAATATAAGATTGTCGAATTCTTCCAAATGCGCTGCCGTTATGGCCCTATGTCCACTTCGGTAATATGAAGAAGGTTAATTAACTTAAATAAGTGTAGTAAATAATTTGAAGCAACTCAATATCGACTGCCAAATGTGTATATACAAGAAAATCGACTTTATACCTTAACATAAGATTGTGGAATTCTTCCAAATGCACTTCCGTCATGGCTTTATGTCCACTTCAGTAAGATGAAGAAGCTTAATTAGTTAAATATGTTAAACTAATGATTTGAAGCAACTCAATATCGATTGCTGAATGAAAATATACAAGAAAATCGACTTTATATCTAAATATAAGATTGTGGAATTCTTCCAAATGCACTGCCGTCATGGCTTAATGTCAACATCACTAAGATGAAGAAGGTTAATTAACTTAAATAAGTGACGTAAATGATTTAGAGAAACTCAATATAATTTGCTAAATGGGTATATACAAGAATATCGACTTTATACCTAAATATAAGATTGCGGAATTCTTCCAAATGTACTGCCGTTTTGGTTTTATATCCACTTCAGTAAGATGAAGAAGGTTAATTAACTTAAATAAGTGAAGTAAATGTTTTAAAGCAACTCAGTATCGACTGCTAAATGTGTATATACAAGAAAATCGACTTTATACCTAAATATAAGATTGTGGAATTCTTCCAAATGCACTGCCACTATGGTTTCAATTCAACTTCAGTAAGATAAAGAATGTTAACTAACTTAAGTGAAGTAAATTATTTGACGCAACTCAATATGCTAAATGTGTGTATACAAGAAAATCGACTTTATACCTTAATATAAGATTGTGGAATTTTTCCAAATGCACTGCCGTAATGGCTTTATGTCCACTTCAGTAAGATGAAGAAGGTTAATTAACTTAAATATGTTAAACTAATGATTTGAAGCCGCCCAATATCGATTCCTGGATGTGTATGTACAAGAAAATCGACTTTATACCTTAATATAAGATTGTGGAATTCTTCCACATGTACTGCCGTAATGGCTTTATGTCCACTTCAGTAAGATGAAGAAGGCTAATTAACTTAAATATGTTAAACTAATGATTTAAAGCAACTCAATATCGACTGCTAAATGTGTATATACAAGAAAATCGACTTTATACCTAAATATAAGATTGTCGAATTCTTCCAAATGCACTGCCGTTATGGCTTTATGTCCACTTCAGTAAGATGAAGAAGGTTAATTAACTTAAATATGTTAAACTAATGATTTGAAGCAACTCAATATCGATTCCTAAATGTGTATATACAAGAAAATCGACTTTATACCTTAATATAAGATTGTGGAATTCTTCCAAATGCACTGCCGTTATGGCTTTATGTCAACTTCAGTAAGATGAAGAAGGTTAATTAACTTAAATATGTTAAACTAACGATTTGAAGCAACTCAATATCGATTCCTAAATGTGTATATACAAGAAAATCGACTTTCTACCTTAATATAAGATTGTGGAATTCTTCCAAATGCACTGCCGTTATGGCTTTATGTCAACTTCAGTAAGATGAAGAAGGTTAATTAACTTAAATATGTTAAACTAATGATTTGAAGCAACTCAATATCGATTCCTAAATGTGTATATACAAGAAAATCGACTTTATACCTTAATATAAGATTGCGGAATTCTTCCAAATGCACTGCCGTTATGGCTTTATGTCAACTTCAGTAAGATGAAGAAGGTTAATTAACTTAAATATGTTAAACTAATGATTTGAAGCAACTCAATATCGATTCCTAAATGTGTATATACAAGAAAATCGACTTTATGCCTATACATAAGATTGTAGAATTCTTCCAAATGCACTGCCGTTATGGCTTTATGTCAACTTCAGTAAGATGAGGAAGGTTAATTAACTTAAATATGTTAAACTAATGATTTGGAGCAACTCAATATCGATCGCTAAATGTGTATATACAAGAAATTCGACTTTATACCTTAATATAAGATTGTGGAATTCCCCCACATGTACTGCCGTAATGGCTTTATGTCCACTTCAGTAAGATGAAGAAGGTAAATTAACTTAAATATGTTAAACTAATGATTTGGAGCAACTCAATATCGATTGCTTAATGTGTATATACAAGAAAATCGACTTTATACCTTAATATAAGATTGTCGAATTCTTCCAAATGCACTGCCGTTATGGCTTTATGTCAACTTCAGTAAGATGAAGAAGGTTAATTGACTTAAATATGTTAAACTAATGATTTAAAGCAACTCAATATCGACTACTAAATGTGCATATACAAGAAAATCGACTTTATACCTGAATTTAAAATTGTCCAATTCTTGCAAATGCACTGCCGTTATTGCTTTATGTCATAAAATCGACTTTATACCTGAATATAGGACTGCCGAATTCTTCCAAATGCACTGCCGTTATGGCTTTATGTCAACTTTAGTAAGATGAAGAAGGTTAATTAACTTAAATATGTTAAATTAATGATTTAAAGCAACTCAATATCGACTGCTAAATGTGTATATACAAGAAAATCGACTTTATACCTGAATATAAGATTGTCGAATTCTTCCAAATGCACTGCCTTTATGGCTTTATGTCAACTTCAGTAAGATGAAGAAGGTTAATTAACTTAAATATGTTAAACTAATGATTTGAAGCAACTCAATATCGACTGCTAAATGTGTATATACAAGAAAATCGACTTTATACCTGAATATAAGATTGTCGAATTCTTCCAAATGCACTGCCGTTATGGCTTTATGTCAACTTCAGTAAGATGGAGAAGGTTAGTTAACTTAAATATGTTAAATTAGTGATTTAGGGCAACTCAATATCGACTGCTAAATGTGTATATACAAGAAAATCGACTTTATACCTGAATATAAGATTGTCGAATTCTTCCAAATGCACTGCCGTTATGGCTTTATGTCAACTTCAGTAAGATGAAGAAAGTAAATTAACTTAAATATGTTAAATTAATGATTTAAAGCAACTCAATATCGACTGCTAAATGTGCATATACAAGAAAATCGACTTTATACCTGAATATAAGATTGTCGAATTCTTCCAAATGCACTGCCTTTATGGCTTTATGTCAACTTCAGTAAGATGAAGAAGGTTAATTAACTTAAATATGTTAAATTAATGATTTGAAGCAACTCAATATCGATTGCTAAATGTGTATATACAAGAAAATCGACTTTATATCTAAATATAAGATTGTGGAATTCTTCCAAATGCACTGCCGTTATGGCTTTATGTCAACCTCTCATTAAGTAGATGAAGAAATGTTAATTATCATAAATATGTTAAACTAGTGTTTTGAAGCAATTCAATATCGATTGCTTAATGTGTATATACAAGAAAATCGGCTTTATGTCTAAATATAAGATTGCAGAATTCTTCCAAATGCACTGCCATTATGGCTTTATGTCCACTTTAGTAAAATGAAGAAGGTTAATTAACTTACATATGTTAAACTGACGATTTGAAGCAACTCAATATCGATTGCTAAATGTGTATATACAAGAAAATCGACTTGATACCTTAATATAAGATTGCAGAATTCTTCCAAATGCACTGCCATTATGGCTTTATGTCCACTTTAGTAAAATGAAGAAGGTTAATTAACTTACATATGTTAAACTGACGATTTGAAGCAACTCAATATCGATTGCTAAATGTGTATATACAAGAAAATCGACTTGATACCTTAATATAAGATTGTGGAATTCTTTCAAATGCACTGCCGTTATGTCTTTATGTCAACTTGAGTAAGATGAAGAAGGTTAATTAAATTAAATATGTTAAATAAATGATTTGAGGCAACCCAATATCGTTTCCTTAATGCGTATATACACGAAAATCGACTTTCAACCTTAATATAAAATTGTGGAATTCTTCCAAATACACTGCCGTTATGGCTTTATGTCAACTTCAGTAAGATGAAAAAGGTAAATTAACTTAAATAGGTTAAACTAATGATTTGAAGCAACTCAATATCGATTGCTAAATGTGTATATACAAAAAAATCGACTTTATACCTTAATATAGGATTGTGGAATTTTTCCAAATGCACTGCCGTTATGGCTTTATGTCAACTTCAGTAAGATGAAGAAGGTTAATGACCTTAAATAAGTAAAGTAAATGATTTAAAGAAACTCAGTATTGATTGCTAAATGTGTATATACAAGAAAATCGACTTTCTACCTTAATATAAGATTGCGGAATTCTTCCAAATGCACTGCCGTTATGGCTTTATGTCCACTTCAGTAAGATGAAGAAGGTTAATTAACTTAAATATGTTAAACTAATGATTTGAAGCAACTCAATATCGATTCCTTAATGTGTATATACAAGAAAATTGACTTTATGTCTAAATATAAGATTGTGGAATTCTTCCAAATGCACTGCCGTTATGGCTTTATGTCCACTTCAGTAAGATGAAGAAGGTTAATTACTTAAATATGTTAAACTAATGATTTGAAGCAACTCAATATCGATTCCTTAATGTGTATATACAAGAAAATTGACTTTATGTCTAAATATAAGATTGTGGAATTCTTCCAAATGCACTGCCGTTATGGCTTTATGTCAACTTCAGTAAGATGAAGAAGGTTAATTTACTTTAATATGTTAAACTAATGGTTTGAAGCAACTCAATATCGATTGCTAAATGTGTATATACAAGAAAATCGACTTTATACCTTAATATAAGATTGCGGAATTCTTCCAAATGCACTGCCGTTATGGCTTTATGTCCACTTCAGTAAGATGAAGAAGGTTAATTAGCTTAAATATGTTAAACTAATGATTTGAAGCAACCCAATATCGATTGCTAAATGTGTATATACAAGAAAATCGACTTTATACCTTAATATAAGATTGTGGAATTCTTCCAAATGCACTGCCGTTATGGCTTTATGTCCACTTCAGTAAGATGAAGAAGGTTATTTAGCTTAAATATGTTAAACTAATGATTTGAAGCCGCCCAATATCGATTCCTGAATGTGTATATAAAAGAAAATCGATTTTACACCTTAAAATAAGATTGCGGAATTCTTCCAAATGCACTGCCGTTATGGCTTTACGTCAACTTCCGTATGATAAAGAATATTGATTAACTTAAATAAGTGAATTAAATGATTTGGAGCAACTCGATATGCTAAATGTGTATATACAAGAAATTCGATTTTATACCTTAATATATGATTGTGGAATTCTTCCAAATGCACTGCCGTTTTGGCTTTATGTCAACTTTAGTAAGATGAAGAAGGTTAGTTAACTAAAATATGTTAAACTAGTGGTGTGAAGCAACTCAATATCGATTGCAAGAA
>NC_052501.1:54514466-54529878 GCF_016617805.1 Bactrocera tryoni | reverse complement strand
TCGGGATCTTGGTATGTGGGCAACATAGACGTTGCTCCTTGCTCTTCAGTTTCCATCATAAATGCATTCATTGTTAGTCTTCTCTGATTATGTTGATCGTGCATGAACTCTTTGAGGCGTTCGGGAACCCAGCCGCATGCACATGGAGCTGCCCTCAAATCGCATTTACATGTTCCATTTTAAAAAATTGTTTCCAGAGATTTTACATACTCTGTAAATTGTTGGGTGTTGTTTCTTCTCTTGATTTCCTCTTGATACTTGTCAAGCAATTTATTCAATTTATTACATACACTTTTTTTCAGCATTATTTCCATACCAAGTTTTTCCCAAATTCCAATCAACTTATCTTGTACTTGAATAGTGAATGATTTATAGGAAAACTTTTTTTGTTCTGTTTTAGCACGTTCGCTTAAGTAAAAATAATATCTCAAGATATCCAGATGGGTTGGTAAATTAAGATCAATCAAATCAGTAGACACACCAAAAACAGTAACATCATGCTTGGGTATATGACTCATTGAGTTTTCGATAGTTGTTGATGTAGTTACTTCATCTCGCGGTGTAGAGGATGGTGCATTCATTGTAAACTTTTTCAATTGGGATGGTCACTTCACTTATTATTTTTTTTTTAAATACCATAGTGGTTATTGCTTTAGTTCTCCTCACTTTCAGAGGTAATAAGAATGAAATGGTAATTTCAATTCTATTTCAAAATTTGCCCCTACCCAAAAGTTCGACCCAAATTGGGGGACATCAGAATTCGTTTCAGAGGTATGGTTCCTTTGGCAAAGTTTCTTATTTTGATCCCTAGAATATGATTTTCATAGAGCAATGGGCGATTTTTTTGCCTCCCCACAAATCGACCCGGCCTAATACATACATATATAATAATTGGAAAATTTTACAATTAGGTCAGGTCAGTGTGTTTTCACACAGTTTTCAACTTATCGTTTGCAAAAAACATTGTGCTCATTACGAATATTATCGGTTAGGCTTTCGTATAATTGGAAATCGATAGTTTTATTTCGTTTTCGTAATCGATTCCTATTATATCTGTTGCCAACCTAAGTATATCGTTCTCTTTTGCAAATTTAATTTTGACAAACAAAAATGAGCAAGCCAAAGCCAACTATCGCCAACCTCTCTCCAAGTAAGGAGTTGATCGACTTAAAATCCTTAAAGCGTCAAAGGACGGTGGCGAAAAGTAGCATTTTGCAAATAAAGACGGGCCTTCTGGAAAAAACCATGTCGTTAGATCCAATTGAGTTGGAATGTCGTCTCGACATATTAAATTCCCACATTAAAAAGATGATGAAGTGTCAATCTAAAATTGAAGATATTGATGAAGACGACATGGCCCGAGTGGAGTTAGAGGACATAATGGTAGAAACAAAATCTATAATTTACCTAATTTTAGCAAAAAGTAGAACGCCTATTGCGGATACATCTTTCCTGACATCTCATGGTTTTTTTTCCTTTGTTTACCACATTTGCAAAACGTAAACAATTACAAAACACCCACATGCTCATGCAACACATATTCAAGAATTTACACATCCATATATATGTAAAATCACATTTAATACAAGCAAGCAATAAAACTCACAACGCGAGAAAATAGCTAAAACTCTGCCACTGACATGGTAAACACGTAATTTTCTTTAACATTTTATAACTTCATCATTAATGTTATATGACAGACATCAACAACGCGGACAAACAAAAGGTCTCCCGAGCACATATGTAATTCCTTTGCATTTGCTATTTACCAACTCTAGGTTTTTTCGCATACGCATATGTAATGTGATTGTATGTAGTTAGACATCGACGTTGGCATAGAAGGTTTTTCTTTGCTTCTTCTATTTTTATAAAATATTTTCCAATAAAAATAAATACTATATATGCGCGTATGTCTATAGCAGTCATTACCGGTGGTGACAACAAACAAGTTCAGGGTTAAGCTAATTAAAACGTATTAAGTAGATTTTTTATTGTTATGGTGCACAGCTGGTTTTGTGGCTGCTAATTTCTAGCACTTAATGATTGAGTGAGCCGATAAGTAAGTGACGCATCTACAAAGCGTAACTAGACAATGTCTAAAAGCAAGAGAGCGTGTTAAGAGGATCTAAAAGTTATAAACTACAGGGCAATTTATAAAACAATTATTTTATAACAATACTGAGTTCCTCTTTACCTCGGTTTAGGCGCTGTGATATGAAGTAAGGTGTGACTAAGGCAAACCAACGAAAATATTAACTTTGCATGCACCGTAGCTATAATATCTTTAATTAATAAATAGGCGTTTCATACTAGAACTTATTTTTATACCCTGAACAGGGTATATTAAGTTTGTCACGATGTTTGTAACATCCAGAAAGAAGCGTCGGAGCCCCTATAAAGTATATATATAAATGATCAGTATGTTGAGCTGAGTCGATTTAACCATGTCCGTCTGTCCGTCCGTCTGTCCGTCCGTCCGTCCGTCCGTCTGTATATATACGAACTAGTCCCTCAGTTTTTATCTATCCTTTTGAAATTTTGCAAACGTCATTTTCTCTTCAGGAAGCTGCTCATTTGTCGGAACGGCCGATATCGGACCACTATAACATATAGCTGCCATATAAACTGAACGATCGGAATCAAGATCTTGTAGGAAAAACTTTCACATTTGGCAATTTATCTTCGCCAAATATGGTATTGATTATTTTCTAAGGCAACAATGTAATCTCCTAAGAAATTGTTCAGAACGGTAAACTATAGCATATAGCTACCATACAAACTGAACGATCGGAATCAAGTTCTTGTATGGAAAACTTTCACATTTGACAATGTATCTTCACCAACTTTAGTATAGATTATTTTCTAAGGCAACAATGTAATCTCTGAAGAAATTGTTCAGATCGGTAAACTATAGCATATAGCTAACATACAAGCTGAACGATATATCTTCACTAAATTTGGTATAGATTATTTTCTGAGGCAACAATGTAATCTCCGAAGAAAATTGGTGAGATCGGTTAACTATAGCATATAGTGTTGCGTCATGTGACTTTATAAATCAAAAAATTGTCTTTTTAAGAAATAAATTTGTTGAAATATTTGAATACATCATAAAATGTTTTACATCATGTAAAATACTTACAATTTTTGTAGTATATAACCATAACCATCATCTACAACCTATGTATTAGAATAATCTATTACCATGAACTTAAGATTGCTGAATTGAATTAGAACTATATACTTACCCCCTTTTGTATACATACTTACCTCTAGTCTAAGCCGTTAGGTTAAGATATAGGCTAACTAATGAACTATTGAAATAAAGAATGCTATTGTATTAAAGACTATACCCGCGAACGGACGTTTTTCCTTTTTTAACCGGAATTTTTAAAACCGAGATAGCACAGCCAATTTGCTTTTAGTTGCGCATACTAGTGAGTCCAACGTTTAGAACTCTTCAATCTTAAAAAAGCTTAAGATTTTTTCATGGCGCCCGAGCAGGGACTCAGTGCGTGGCTGTAAAAGTGCATTTAATTTTCAAAGTAATACTTAGCGTATTAATTTAATTTCGAACGCGTGAGCAATTGCCTGTGAATTTGACATTTCTTCCGGTTTCGGTCGAGTGCAAGTGACTAAAGTGACAAATCCCGAAAATAAATGTCTGGACAAAGACATTAAAAAATATATGTATAATAAATTCAAAAAAAAAAAAAATAATAATAATAATAATTTTTTTACATTAAAAAATAGCAGTGGCTTGTGAAAAATATAACACTTTGCGTATACATGCCTCATACAAATAATTATATGTGCAAAACTAGGTTTCCTGTTTTATCGCTATATATGAAAAACTATCCTGTTTCTGAAATTGAGCATTTCTTTGGAGATATGTTGTTGTTGTGAAATGACCAAAATTTTTACTTTCTCCTTTCATTCGTTGTACCGTTGCTTTCAAAATGTGCGTGAGCTTTCGGTACTGCGTAGTAAATAATTATATGTGCACATCAGTGCGAAATGATCGCAACTTCTGATAATAAAAGATTAGTTTGAGATATTTATTATAAGTATGTAATTATTCAAAATAGTGGAATTAATTTAAATATTTCGACATTGATTAGTTAAAATGCCTCATGAAACCAGTTTGACAGACCCTGAACAAGGTATCATTAAAGGAATACATGATAGCGGTGCGAATATCACCAATATCGCAAAAAAAATAAACCGACACCGGAACTGCATCTCTAATAACCTAAAAAATGTAAGTTAACATGGTACAATTCGACGAAGTGGGCGGAAAAGCAACATCGATTTGCGTTGCAAACGGCAAATACAAGGACTTGCTGTGGTTGATTTAATGAGTAGCGAAAGAATTTAAGGTCGTATGGGTCTCCAAATAACTGACAGTCGAATAGTGCAAAGAATCCATAAAAATCCATTACTGAAAAATACCCCCATGGTGCCTAAACCCAAGCCTTCACAGCGACACTTGAAGGCTCGCATGGAGTTTGCAAATAAGTACCGTCTTTGATGCTAAGAATGGCATAACGTAATTTTTAGTAATGAAAAGAAGTTCAATCTAGATGACCCTGATAGTTGCAAAAGATATAGGAGAGATATGCGCCAGGATCGGCGATCCTGTCTTAAGCGAGGGTTTGGCGGTGGCAGTGGGATGGTATGGGCTGCGTTCTGCCACAGGGGAAAGCCATATAAGTGCTACATCTTTACCCTAATGAATATTCAAATGTATGTGGGTTTCCTGTAGAGTGAATTAATAGAATTTGGTGGCAATTTATAAGTCGAAGACAGGACTTTTCAGTAGGACAATGCTTCAATACACACAGTTTAGGTCACCAAATCCATCTTTACGGGCGAAAATTGCCTGTATTGGACTGGTCCGCCTTAAGTCCGGCCCTAAATCTAATTGAGTTTGAGACAGCAAGGACCTTAAAAGGGCAATATACTAATATTGATCCAGCCCACCTTAAATCCTAATTGTGCGTTAACACAAAGAAAGAAAAGAAGAGAAACCGAAACTAAAAGGTGGATAATTCGGTTAAACGGCATACATTGGAGTGTTAAAATAAATGCAATGTTAAAACAAAAGCATTTGTATTTATTTTTTCTGATAAAGTTAGTGCAGGAGATTTATTGCGGTAATTAAATTTATTAAAAACTACCGCCAAAAACATAAAGTGCCGTTGAAAAAAAAAGTGTCGCGAGTGCTGGAAAAGAGGTACAAACCCTTTAAAAAAAAAAGAGCCGTAAAACCAAAAACCGATAACTTCGGCCGTTAAAAGGTTAAACAGCTATTTGGGATAACATCACGTCGGTACCGAACGGGATTGCGTCAACGCCATCGTACCACTGCTGCTGCGTCAACGTCAACACCGTCACTGCTAACGTCAACTCTGTCGCTGCTAACATCGACGCCAGATCCTCTGCTTCGTGGGAATGAGCAGCAATTGCATTCTCTGCAAAAGGGAAGTGAACGCAGGCAAACCGCCTATGCATTCACAACAGGTAACGAGTGTGATTCACTGAACGTGGTGCGAATAAAGAAAAACACGCAAAGTAAAAAAAAAAAACAAAAAGAGCAAGTGCACACTTTCAGTTTTTGGCTCTCCCTCTTTTCACAATTTTTTATAGACGTATATTTTTATATTATTTCATATTTATCATATCTTAATATAATCATCTAAGTGAAAGGGGGATTGTGGGATTGGCGGTAGCATTCTTAATTAAACATTAAGGTGCGACATTTTTATTTATTGCAGACAAAGCATTTTAAACAAAATAAAGTTTTACAATCCGGTTCTTTGGAAAATTTTCTTCTTAAAACAAAAAAATTCCAGAACGCTCAACTGTGCTATTGCTCATTTTGCATACCTCATCGGTTGGCTTTCGTATACTTGAGAATCGATATTATTTTTCTCGTTTTCGTAACCCATTCCAAATATATTTGTTGCCAACCTTTATTGCTACTGGTTTGGCTTTCGTATATTTGGGAATCGATACAAATATATTTTTCGGTTTCGTTATCGATTCTTAATATATCTGTTGCCAACCTGTATAGTCTCTTTTTTTCACAAAATTTAATTTAAACAAGCAAAAATGATCAAGCCAAAGCCAACTATCGCCAACCTCTCTCCAAGTAAGGAGTTGATCGACTAAAAGTCATTAAAGCGTCAAAGGACGGTGGCGAAAAGTAGCATTTTACGCATAAAAACGGGTCTACTAGAAAAGACTATGTCATTAGATCCAATCGAATTGGAATGTCGTCTTAATATACTAAACTCATATAGTGAGAAATTGATGAAATGTCAATCTAAAATTGAAGAGATTGATGAAGACGACATGGCCCGAGGGGAGTTAGAGGACATAATTGTAGAAACAAAATTTATAGTTAAAACAATTTTGGCCAAAAATAGAACATCTATTGCTGAAACATCATTCGTAACGTCTTACAGCTCAAGGCTCCCAAAAATGAATTTGCCGAAATTCAAGGGAGAATATTCGGAATTTAAAAATTTCATGAGTTTGTTTGAGAGTTTGGTTCACAATGATCCAAACATCCCAGACATTGAAAAATTTAACCATCTGGTTAATTGTCTATCTGGTGAGGCTCTGGGCACGGTAAATGCGTTTCAATTGTCGGACGAAAATTATCCGAAGGCGTTGGCAAGTCTCAAAAAGGGGTACGACAATAAATGTTTGATTGTTTTTTAATACGATTTCAAAACTTTTTGAGCTGCCAACTATCCCTAAGCCATTGGCCCCGATGCGATGATTGATGAAGTGTCGGCTCTATATGACTCATTGCTATCGCTGGGCGATGAGAAACAAATCACATATGCGATAATTATTCACATAGGCATGACAAAAGTTGACTCTGCCACCCGATCAAAGTGGGAAGAACAGCTGGATTACGACAGTTACCATTGTGGAAGGATTGTGAAGCTACCTTAAATAGACGGTACCAGCACCTATTAGCTGAAGGCGCATCATCTTCGAGGACGAGACCCATAGCAGCACCCAGCGCGAACCACGTGAAACAGCCTCACCTGCATGGAACGAAGTCCGCTTTAGTTGCAGCGAATACAAAGCAGCCGACATGCCATCAGTGTAAATCGCAGGACCACTATTTAACAGCTTACCCCACTTTTAAAACTCTCTCTGTTCAACAGAGATTTGAGTTTGTTAAATCGGTGCCCTTATGCATAAATTATTTGCGTAAGGGACATACGGTATCCAAATGCAGAGCGGATCGATGTCGCGTGAGTAACCGGTCCCACCACACCTTACTGCATCAGTATTCGCTGCTGAACCTCATCCGCAACCAACAATAACTACACACGCAATGCATACAATAAGTGTGCCTGATCGGCTAATGTTGGCAACAGCAGTTATTCTGGTGAGATCAAGCTGTTGAGAGTACCTGCCCGCAAGAGCCTTGCTAGACTCAGCAAGTCAAATAGACTTTATGACGGAGGATTTGGCCCAAAAACTGCGGATTCGACAGCAAAATAGGACTTTAGATATTATAGGGACTGGAAATTCAAGTACAAAAGTCGGGGCCAAATTAAGCCCATTTGTTAAGTCGCGCGTAAATAATTATGAATTTTCGACGGAATTCTGGATTATGCGATGTATTTCGGCTAATCATCCAGACCATACCATTAATGTTAATAGTTGGAAAATTTCGCACAATATTAAATTGGCGGATACAGAATTTCAAAAATATCAAAAGATCGATATGTTATTAAGAGCAGAAACCTTTTTCGATTTATTAGCGGTTAGTCAAATTAAAAGTGGCCCTAATCAACCAACGCTACAGAAAACTCTTTTGGGATGGATTGTTTCTGGCTAATATGTCAGCAGTCTTAGTCCTCCTCCCGAAGTAAATAGCACACTATGCCAAACTGAAGAAGACTTAACGTCAATAGATTCAGTAGTCCAAAAATTCTGGGCTCTGGAAGAACTTCCTTCAGAAACAAGTGGCAACAAATTCACACCTGAACAAAATGAGTGTGAACGATTTTTCGTCAATACAACTGAAGTATTACCGTCAGGAAGGCTTCAAGTCAGAATGCCCTTTAAGACTGACCGTAAGTTACTCGGTCACTCCTCTGAAATAGCTGTTCGGCGATTTCAGGCCCTGGAGAAGAAAACATTGAAAGATCCAGAACTTCGTAAAATGTATCTGGACTTCATGAATGAGTATAAAGCGCTGGGTCATATGAGCCTAACAAATAATAAGATCCCGAGTGAACCACACTATTTCATTCCGCATCAGTGTGTTTTGAGGCCCGAAAGCAAAACAACAAAATTACGAGTTGTCTTTGATGCGATGCGTCTTTGAGTCGTACTTCTTCTCATGATGGTAGGCCCAACCATCCAAGAAGAATTGTACTCAACTCTTCTTCGTTTTTGTTTACATAAGTACGCTTTAACGGCAGACATTACGAAAAATGTACCGCCAAATAATCATACATGAAGAAGACAGAAACTGTCAGCTCATTGTGTGGAGAGAGCATCCCTTAGAGCAAATTCAGATTTTTCGACTTAACACCGTCACTTACGGCACTGCGTCTGCACCATTTCTTGCACTCGGTGTTTACAAATGCTCAGCGATGCTAATACAACTCAATACACACTCGGTTCATTGGCCATTAAAAGAGACTTTTATGTTGATGACTTATTAACAGGATCTGAAAATTTTGAGTCTCTAGATCTTATAAGAAGTGAAGTAATTAAAATATTAAACTCGGCCGGATTCACCTTAACGAAATGGTTTCCGAACCACCTTAAATTTATCGACAGTAATTGTCCTGAAAATTCGTTAAGCTTCAATGACAAAAACTCAACTAAAACACTAGGAATCCATTGGTTGCCGAAAGAGGATTTGTTTCGATTTGTTTTGGATGCCAAATTTCATGATCTCAAAAACTAGATTGGGATGAGTCGATTCCATTGCGCCTTGACACTAGCTGGCAGAACTTTAAAGCCAACCTACTGCAGCTGTCATCAATTAGCATTCCTCGATACGTAAATCTAGAGTCGAGTGCTATCTGCCAAATACATGGCTTCTCTGACGTTTCAATAAGAGCGTACGGATGCCGCATATACATACGAAGCCAATCAGCTAGTGGTGTCAAATGTACGCTGCTTACTGCAAAGTCTAGAGTGGCTCCGCTGAAAACCAAGTCTCTTCCGCGTCTCGAGCTCTCGGCAGCACATCTTCTTGCCAAAGTATGGTCACGAATTGCGCCAATGTTGAATCAAATTTGAAAAAATTATATTTTGGACAGACTCTGAAATCGTATTGCATTGGGTAAAAACGCATTCATCTTCATTGCAAACCTTTGTTGCAAATAGAGTGTCTGAAATCCAAGAATTGACTGACAATATAAATTGGCGACATGTGCCAACAAAACAAAATCCTCTAGATCAAGTGTCTCGGGGTTGCAACGTGGATGAATTGAATAATTCAATATGGTTTGACAGTCCACAGTTCCTCCTAGAAGACACCGCTTTATGGCCAATTAACACTCACTTCCAGCTCTCCCCAGACGATGAAGCATTAGAGAAGAAGAAAAATACTTTCGCACTAGCCATAAATGTGAAAGAGAATACACTATTGAACTTTATAGAAAAATTCTCTTCTCATCAAAAATTGCTTCGTGTGGTTGCCTATCTATTACGGTGGATTAAACGACCAAAAATGTCTACGGAGGGAACGGACCTGACATCTGACGAATTACATTTGAGTTTTTTGAAAATTGTTCAGGTGATTCAACATTCGGAATTTGCGAATGAAATCCAAAAACTGACGAAAGGCACCACGCTACCCGCAAACTTGCAAAAACTCAATCCGTTTTTGCATGAGTACTCGGATATGTCGCTTTCATTCAAGTTAATCCGAGTAGGAGGTCGCCTTTTAAATACACCTCTTCCATACGATGCCAAATTCCCATTATTACTAAATAAGAATTCGCACTTCGTTATCAATTATTTATACATAGTTCGTGCACTTTCGAAATCACCATGCAGGGGCAAAAACGTTGGTTGCGCTTCTTCGAGAACGCATATGGCTGATTACTGCAAGAGAAGCATGCAGCAGAACCGTAAGAAACTGTACACTGCCTTCATTATAAGCCGAAGCTGCAAAGCCAAATAATGGGAAACTTGCCAGTTAAAAGACTTCGAGCGCTACGACCCTTTCTCATAAGTGGCGTAGATTTTTGTGGTCCAATTTATACCACATTAAAACTACGCGGTCGACCACCCGTAAAAACCTATATCGCAGTTTTCGTTTGTTTCACGTCTAAAGCAGAACACTTAGAATTAGTTTCTGACTTATCAACTAATTCCTTTATTCTCACCCTGAAAAGGTTCATTGGTCGCCGAGGGATACCACAGCCGATATACAGCGACAACGCAACGAACTTCGTCGTGCGCCGATCGCAAGTTGCGCGAACTCAAAGAGGCGTTTCTGTCCCAGTCTCCGGAAGTAATGGAATACACCGCCGAAGAAGGGTTCAAATTCGCCTTTATACCACCGAGGGCGCCGCACTTCGGCGGGTTATGGGAGGCGGCAGTGAAGTCCGCCAAACACCTCGCCGTGCGCGCAATGGGCAACGTGCTGCTCACCACCGAAGAGCTAGGAACACTGCTGGCCGAAGTGGAAGACATCCTCAACTCGCGGCCCCTCGCACCGTTGAGCCAGGATCCCAACGACGGTGAAGCATTGACTCCTGCACACCTACTAATTGGTTGCTCTCTTCGAGCCTGACCACCGGCACAAGTGTCAACGGACCCAATTCACTATTGTGAGAGATGGCAACTTGTTTGCTGTCTCAAGAAACAGTTTTGGCGACAGTGGTCCAAAACGTACATTAGCAGTCTTCAGGAGCGCAACAAATGGCTGCACCCGAAACGTAACCTGCAGCCCGGCGATCTCGTTCTCGTCCACGAAGACAACACGTCACCGCAGCAGTGGGCACTAGGACGAATCGCCGCAACCGTAGAAGGACGAGACGGAAAGGTACGAGTGGCAGACGTGGCAACCAAGGCATGCACCATTAAGCGCCCTATTTACAAGCTCGCCCAGCTGCCTGTCGAAGTTGAAGGATCATGATTCTGTCAAGGTGGCCGGTGTTGCGTCATGCGACTTTATAAATCAAAAAACAGTTTTTTTTAAGAAATAAATTTGTTGAAATATTTGAATACATTATAAAATGTTTTACATCATGTAAAATACTTACAATTTTTGTAGTATATAACCATAACCATCATCTACTACCTATGTATTAGAATAATCTATTACCATGAACTTAAGATTGCTGAATTGAATTAGAACTACAGTAGAATCCGTTTATTATGACTCCGCCTGTATTGACCAACTGGTTATTATGACGTAATTACACTACGATGTTTGGTTTTCATATAAAATTCTTTATAAAAAAGTCGGATATAATGACTTCGCTTACAGTGACATGTCGCTTATTATGACCCATTTTTAATAAATTATGTCCGGTTAGAATGACTGACATGATTCTTTACACCTCCGGCAATGTTCGTTGTTTCCCGACGCCGTTCGGCACGTGGCTCGTTTTTGTTTTGAGTCTCAGTAAGTAATTGACGCTTGAAGGTTACGCATTGTTTTTTGTTTGTTACTGTGAAAAAATGTTATCACAACGACGTAAAGCATTTACAATTGAGGAGAAAGGTGCCATAATATGCAAAGGAATTTGGGGTGGGTCATTCGACAATCTCAATGATTTTTAAAAACAAGAACCGCATTAAGCAATCGTTCAATTCAAATGTTTTGAAACCGAAGAGGCTTCGAAAATCACGACAAGAAAATGTTGATCAAGCGTTAATTCAGTGGTTTAAAAACATGAGAAACAAAGGAATACCTGTCAGCGGCCCTATGCTACAGGAAAAGGCAAATGGTTTTGCCGCGCGTTTTGGTATTCTCGACTTCAATTGTTCTGCAAGCTGGATCAGTCGTTTTAAAGTTCGACATAACATTGTGGCGGGAAAAATTGTCGGTGAATCTTCGTCTGTTGATCAAAATTCAACAACAAACTGGTTGATATCTGTGTGGCCGAATTTACGAAGACAATGTTCTGATGATGAGATATTTAATGCTGATGAAACTGGACTTTTTAACAAATTAATGTCGGATAAAACTTTAAAATTTAAAAGTGAAAATTGTAGTGGAGGTAAGTTGTCGAAAGATAGAATAGCTGTCATGGTAGCAGCTAATTAGAGTGGCACAGAGAAAAAGAAATTGCTCATTATTGGAAAGTCACAAAAACCAAGATGTTTTAGAAGTGTAAAATCATTACCTGTCGATTATGCCAACAATCGTAAAGCTTAGATGACGTCAGAACTTTTTGAAAAATGGCTTCATGATTGGGATCGTGATTTGGTGAAGAAGAAGAAAAACATTCTAATGCTGATTGATAATTGCTCGGCGCATCCAAATGTTAATTATTTAAAGTCTATAACACTTTCTTTCCTTCCGCCGAATACAACATCAGTACTACAGCCAACGGATCAGGGAATAATAGGATCACTCAAAACGAATTTTAGGAAGAACCTTGTGCTCAAAATGTTTAACTGTCTTGATGCTAATGAAAATAACTCTTCTACAAAAATAACGGTGCTAGATGCAATTCTGATGGTTAATGATGCCTGGAATAAAATGTCACAAAGTACCATTCGTAACTGTTTCAAACATGCAGGATTCATTGAAAGCCACGACGGTTTACCTATTCAAATATCAGAACATGAATTCGATGAAGAAGATGACATTCCTTTATCTTTGTGGTCACGAAACCTAAATTCAGATTCTTTAGCAGCACCGGAAATGTGGGAAGATTATGTTGACGTCGATAGCGCTCTCCTCACATCCGAAGAACCCACCGATGAAAATATCGTACAGAACATTAGTGCTAAGAAACAACTCGAAAGTGATGGGGAAGAGGAAGTCGAGGAAGAACCATTACCTACCGCAGAAGAGGCATTAAATGCTGCAGAATTATTATCACGATTTGTTCACAGCAATATTGAAAATGATAATTTGACCATAGCTATGTCTTTTATACACAATAGTATTAGAGACTGTTTTTACAATAAAATGAAAAAACAAAAGCAGACAAAAATTACAGATTACTTACAGTAAAAAATGCACTTTTATGTGTTATATTGTGCTAATTATGTGCAATTTTGATTTTGATTTAATATATATGTATACATATTTATTTAATATATTTCTGCATTAAAATACTTAAGTACATACATATTTACATAAAAAAAGTTTTTCATTTCACAAAACGCTTTGTATGACGTCCGCTTATTATGACGTGTTTGTCAATTCCTTTCAATGTCATAATAAACGGATTCTACTGTACATACTTACCCCTTTTTGTATACGAATTAATAATTTATGCTGTAATTACTATATGATGTGTATGAGCCGGTCGTCGGACACGGCAATAATTACACTAGTTGTATGTTTTGCAAATATACTTTATTGGCCAGGCCCATGTGCTCCGGCTTATGCTCAACTTAAATCTAACCTAGCCCAAAACCTAACATAACCATTAACAGTGGTGCCGCTTCATACAAGCCGCGGCAAAAAATATAAGGAATCGAGGTAGGGCTTTTAAATTTGGCACACATCTCTCATATTGCCAAATTAGATGAAAAAAAAAGTTTGTTAAAATCCGCCCACAACCACGCCCACATCCCATATAACACAAAAATCAAAAATCATCCTACAGTAACAAAATTTTCTACAGTGTAATATTTTGTAAATACATATAAGCTTGTCGAGAAAAAATAAAGCAAATCCGCCCACAATTACGCCCATCTCCCATATAATATAATCACAAAAGTTGCAATATTTTCGCTGTTATCACAGCTAGACTGTTAAAAATTGTCAAACGGATTTGAATCAATAAAAATTATTATTTCTCTAAAAATGAAACAAGTCCGCCCACAACTACGCCCACCTCCCATATGACATAACCAATAAATATTCAAAAATGATCATATATTATTAATTATTTATTCAACAAGTAATTTTTTAACATCATCGTCCAATTCTAAAGTTTTATTTTTGGGATTTGTTCTGAAACCATCTTTCATTTTGATTTAAAAATAATTGTTTGGTACGACTTGACTTTTGCCATTTTTGTTTAAAACGCGGGATAAAAGTTTTGTTGATACATTTTTTAAACACTTCTAAATCATTGCTTGATAAATCACTATAATTTGTTGATATGATTTCTAAGTAAATTTTCATCATTATTGCAGTCAATATAAATTTCTGCAATATCACAATATTTTATTTCTTTTGCCATTTCAAAATTTCGTGTTTTGTTAATTTTTTTTCACCCGTTTGCACTTCTCTCGGCATCACATACGACACATACGAACGCCAAACCCTTTGAGGGTTTTACTATACTGACCTAGTACCATCACCCTGACTTGGAATTTCTCACCCCCCCAGATTAGCTGTTGTACTATGTAATTAGTTCAAATAATATAATGTATCTAAACTAGTATTTTGTTGTTGTTGTATAACGAGAGACAACTCCAAAAAATAACAACAAAGCAACAAACCGAACAATCAAAAACACAAACAAAACAACGAAGCAGGCAAAAAAACAAAGCAGCGAAGCAGGCAAAAAAAAACAAAGCAACGAATCAAGCAAACAAACAACGCAGTTGCAGTTGCAGTAGATTAAAATGCTAATTACTCATGAATTGGCAGCTAATTGCAGCTGATTTTTTTTTCTATCGATTAAGGAGATTTTAAAGTTTATTTTGTGTAAGTGGCTAACCTGCGCGCTCCTGCGCACAATAGTTATATTCTGTTGAAGTTGTGAAATATATGATTTTTTGGGACCATGAAAAAACATCATATTAAAAAAAATCTTGAAAAAGAAAGTATACATTTGATGATGTAAATCACATCTATAACATTGGTTTTAATAAATAAAAACTTTACAATTGATATTTTATCGTTAACTTTTGAGTTTTAACCTTTGCAATATTCATCACATTTTTCTGAGTAACTTTGCGTTGATACTTTGTTGGACTTTGAAGCTTTCCCAACAAAAAACCTTTGAATATATGTATCAAGCCCAAGTATTCGGATAATGTTATTTGATTAGTTCTTAGCTTAAATTGAAAAGATGGTACAAATTTGGAATGATAAAAAAAATCCTTTTTTTCCGCTCTGGCGCCACTGTGTGTCGTTGCTTTAGTGGCGGTCGTTGCCCACACAATCTGCTGATGCGGCAAGATGTTGTATTAGCCTCACCACATTCGTACCCAACTGGAAATTGGTCATTATGTGTTAACTACTCCCCCCTTCGAAACACGATCGTCC
>NC_052501.1:54468510-54513921 GCF_016617805.1 Bactrocera tryoni | reverse complement strand
TCTTACACATATGTTTACCGTCTCGCCCTAAAACATCTGGTATATGACCAATCCCATCGTATCGAATATCAGCTGGTGGTGCATAGGTGCGTCGATAGCCAGTTCTCATTTGTGGACTTGCACTTGATGGTCTACCCACTTTATTTTTATATCTTTCGTTTGATAGGTGACACAACACATCAGCAATTTCCACTCGAAAATCTGGCAACTTAATACGATGCCTGTGCGTAGGATCCACATCATGAATCCGGTGGTAGATGATATATGCGTTGACAACCGCTATATCCAGCCCATTTTTTGGTTTTAAGACGGATATGATAGCGTCCTATTACGCCATCCAATAAATCGACGCCACCCATATGCCGATTGTACTCTTTGACTATGGTTGGGCAATCGATATCCACATACTCTTTTTTCTTTCTATCAAAGCGCGTCACTTTTGGGGGTTGACAGGTATCAGTAGAAGTGCAGAAAGGCTTAACGCCAGCATACGTGGAAACAAGTCGTACACATTTTGTGTCTTTCCACAGTACAGACGTTATGTCAACTCCAAAAGCAGTACCCACAAATTCCTCGGCGTAGCCCCGTTCTTTATTTTTTACATCGATGTCCTTTGAGAGCTTACAATTTGGAAGTCTATTGGCACAAATTCCTCTGCTTCGTAAATAAACAAGCAATGCCAATGACGTATAGAAATTATCAAAGTATACTATGTGATTTTTAAAGTTTGTCGGTTTGTGTTAAGCGGACGACAACGTTTCCGGTTGCTCCCAAGTCAGGTGCATCTGCTACAACATCATTATCACCAGCACCTCTGTAGACTTCAAAATTATTCGAAAACCCATACGAGTCGCATAACACAAAAAGCTTAACACCATATTTGTGAGGTTTATCTGGCATATATTGACGTAAGTTTGTTATCATCTTTGTGGGACACATTTGCTCGTCAATACATAGCCTTGGTGATTTGGGTACATACTTAAAGCGTTCATTTAATGTATCTATGAGTGGACGAACTTTGTAGAGCTGATCGTACCCTTCCTCACCCTTTTTCTTCATATACGAACTGTCATTGAAGTGCAGGTATTTCTTTATTTCATAAAATCGTTTTGATGGCATCGCAACTCTAACACATTCAAGTGAGTGTTTCGACCAATAACTTTCAATATTTGGATAGCGAAACACAGACATACATATATAATATTATACCAATGTAAATTGAAATCAGAGTTTATGTTTTGCTGATGAGCGTACAGATTTGTTTGGCTGACAATATCGTCCAACAATTTATTTGTAAAAAAATATGTAAAGCATTTAAAAGGAGTATTCAATTCATTAAATGCTTGTGGTAATTTCTGTTCACCATTGAATACAATTTCTTTCCGATGTAGTTGCAAGTTTTTTTTTTTCCAAACTATATTTTTGAACTGTGAAGATTGTGGTGTACAATGCTTCACAGAACCAAAAAATCCACCAGAGTTAGATGGAATAGAAACTTCACCTTCTTCAATTTGTGGTAACGGTGATCGAGCTCTTTTCCTCCTTGGTGGCTGTTTTGTTGTTTTATTCATTGCGTTACTGCTGGTACTTGGTTGCTCGGAAGAAGGTGGAGTAGACTCATTGGGTTCATCTACACTTATATTAATTGCCGATGACAAAAGATCTATTGCACTTGCATTATATAAATGATCAATATAATGATCGATTTCTTCAAAATCTTCATATGCTAATTGCATGTTAACTTCATCATCGCTGTCAAAGTCTTCTTCATTCACGCTTTTATCATCTTCTGAATCATCATCATCAACAACAGAATTCATTAATTGTTGGATAGCTTCTTCGCTCATAAGCGACAAATTGTAACGCTTCCGATTATTTGACATGCTTACGACTACGAAACACAATACAAATTATTAAAAAAAAATGATAATGTATAAAATATGTTATAATAGTTACGACTACGAAACACAATACAAATTATTAAAAAAAAATTATAATGTATAAAATATGTTATAATAGTTACATGTTTTGCTTTCAACTACAAAACATAATTTTATAAATTACTATTTACTTTTAAACATGTTAAAATAATTACGAATAGAATTTACATACTTACAACGAAATAATTTTTTTGAGCGGGCGCCGGCAAGTGTGCCTTTAGGAGTAGTGAACTTTTAGCTTGCTAGAAGCTTGTCTGTACAAATTTTTTCACAAAAAACTTTATACTAGTAAACCAAAATATTGTATCTATACCGTGATATTTTTTTAAGAACAATTATTAATTTTTAAATAATTTTTTGCTGATCTTCACACCAACTTTTGACATTGACTGATCACTGGCGCCTGAACTCATAAGCAAAGAGCATGCAAATGCTTGTTTTATGCAGCTGTGACATTTTACAACAGAAATTTACAAAGGTAACGGTAAAAACTTTTCGGGCTGTTGCGCTATTGCAATTGTGCTTAACTATACCTTTTGGTAGCATTGCCGGATAGAGGGTTAAACAACTCCTTAAACTCGCTTAATAAATATACTGACTTCAACAACACTACTACCAACACTACCGTGCAGTCTAATCCACCTAATCACGAAAATCTCTTTCCAACAACAAGCAATTCCAACGATAATCAATTCTCTACTCAACATACTGAACAAATAGAAATTGACTCTGAATAAATACGCTTAGCCTTTACTCTCTTTTGAACTAGTACTCAATTGGTGACACTCAGCTTCAACTGACTGCTCATACGAGTTGATATTCTAGCTCTCTTCAGTTTCCCTTTTTCTTTTTTTTCCTACATAGATCTTATGATTCCATTATTGCAATGGAATTTAAACGGCTACACTAATAATTACAATGAGCTTCAATTATTAATACAAGATCATTCCCCAGCTATTATACTCTTAAATGAAACTCACATCTCTTTCAACTTGTCGGCTTTTACTCCTAAGCAGTACATTGGCATGTTTCACAATCTTCCACATATTAGCACAGGTAAAAGAGGTATTGCGAATCTCATAAGAAGAGATATGCCACACAAAATTAATGCCATTCAATCCAACTTGCTGGCTATGTCGATCGAAATTATCTTAGTTAAAAAAATCACCATTATCTGCACCTATATTGCACCAGATGAACATTTTACCAGTACAGACATCCTGCAATTAATCAATAAAACTTCTCTCCTTTAATTTTCGCTGGTGATTTTAATGCATGGAGTCCACTATAGGGTGTCTCCAATAGCCAACAAGAGGGGCAAATGCATTGGAGACGCTTTACTTTCCTCTAACTTAATATGTTTGAATAACGGATCCGCGACACACTTTTCCACTCACTCCACTTTGTAGCATGTAGATCTTACAATGTGCACCGACACACTTGCCACAGAGTGCGAATGGAGTATACTCGATCACCTGCATGGAAGCGATCACTTCCCCATTGTACTAAAATTGCACCTAGGTTCAACAACTAAAAACCTCAAAATAAATAAGGTATTCAAAACTGATTACGCTGATTGGGAGAAGTTTCAGACACATTGCGAGATAAAAGGCAATAAAACCCCAATATCTGACAACTCTAACCAAGAAAGTGCGAGGTTAACAAAAATTATCCGATCAGCAGCGAATGTTAGCATTCCTCATACAAAGCCAACAGCAAGTTCAAAGAGTGTTCCTTGGTGGAATAAAGAAATCGCTGAATTGCGGGCAAAAAAACAGACAGCTTGGTATGAATACAAACGCGCTCGTTCACTAGTCAACTTAATATCTTTCAGGAAAGCCAATGCTCTTTTCCGTCGTTCCGCGAAACAGGCCAAGCGTAAATGTTTTCAGGATTTCACAAGCAAAATAAATCCTTCGTCTAGTCCTAAGTTAATATGGAACGCTTTAAAAAAACTTTCTTTAGTGCCTAGAAATCTAACCATTCAATGCGTAAAGGGGCCAACAGGTTTGGTAACCAATCCATCCGATATTTCCGAGTTATTTGCAAACCACTATTCTGAAACAATCTCAGATATTTCATTCAGCACACAGTTTCAAACCTCTAAAACCACCACACTGTCCGACACTTCCTACTCTGTCTCCCCTCTTTCTTTTTCTGCTAAACAAATAGAAACCAGCATTTCACTGTCTGAATTCGAGTTCGTTGCATCTACCGTTAAGGGTTAGTCAATTATCAGACATATGCCAAAAAGTCTCAAGCTCCGATTGGTAAAGCTTTATAACAAAATTTTCAATACTGGTGTCTACCC
This sequence comes from Bactrocera tryoni, assembly GCF_016617805.1. NCBI lineage: Eukaryota > Metazoa > Arthropoda > Insecta > Diptera > Tephritidae > Bactrocera > Bactrocera tryoni. The sequence continues at coordinate 54,509,670 of NC_052501.1, read as the reverse complement.
CCAATTTTGGAAAACGTACTGTGTTATACCAATATTTAAACCACTAACAAATCCTCCGATGAACTTGCTAACTATAGGCCGATTTCCCCTCCTTCCATGTATGGGCAAAATTTTTGGAAAAGATCGTGGCTAACCGCTTGATGTGGTATGCTCAGCGAAACAAGTTCATATCACCGAATCAAGTCGCCTACAAAAAAGGTCAAGGCACGTTAGATGCTTTAATCCTAACTAGACTACTTCATTACTAACGCTTTGTCCAGCAAAAGCCACGTGTCCGTACTATCTCTGGACTTTCACAGAGCTGTCGACAAAATTGGAGCCCATATTATTATTCGACAACTAAGAAAATGGAAAATAGGCCAGAATATGATACGTTTTATTACTAACTTTCTCACAAACAGAAAACTCAAAGTCAACGTAAATGGTTTTCTTTCTTCAACACTCCCGCTTTCTAATGGTACGCCGCAAGGCTCACCTCTTTCAGCATTCCTTTTTATACTCTCGCAACAAAGTTGCTAAGGAGAGTATGTAGTTTTGTTCACACAACGGTTGTTTGTAAGTCCTAAAACTAAAAGAGTCAGATATAGGGTTATGTATACCAAAGTGATCAGGGTGACGAGTAGAGTAGAAATCCGGATGTCTGTCTGTCCGTACGTCCGTCTGTCCGTCCGTCCGTGCAAGCTGTAACTTGAATAAAAATTGAGATATCATGATGAAACTTGGTACACGTATTCCTTGGCTCCGTAAGAAGGTTAAGTTCGAAGATGGGCAAAATCGGCCCACTGCCACGCCCACAAAATGGCGAAAACCGAAAACCTATAAAGTGTCATAACTAAGCCATAAATAAAGATATTAAAGTGAAATTTGGCACAAAGGATCGCATTAGGGAGGGGCATATTTGGACGTAATTCTTTTTGGAAAAGTGGTGGCGGCCACGCCCCCTACTAAGTTTTTTGTACATATCTCGGAAACTACTATGGCTATGTCAACCAAACTCTACAAGGTCGTTTCCTTCAGGCATTTCCATATACAGTTCAAAAATGAAAGAAATCGGATAATAACCACGCCCACCTCTCATACAAAGGTTATGTTGAAAATCACTAAAAGTGCGTTAACGGACTAACAAAAACGTCAGAAACACTAAATTTTACGGAAGAAATTGCAGAAGGAAGCTGCACCCAGGCTTTTTTTAAAATTGAAAGTGGGCGTGGCCTCGCCCACTTATAGACCAAAAACCATATCTCAGGAACTACTAGACCGATTTCAATGAAATTCGGTATATAATATTTTCTTAACACCCTGATGACATGTACGAAATATGGGTGAAATCGGTTCACAACCACGCCTTCTTCTAATATAAAGCTATTTTGAATTCCATCTGATGCCTTCTCTGTATAATATAAACATTAGGAACCAATGATGATAGCGGAATAAAACTTTACAAAAATACGGTATTTGAAAAATATTTAAATGACGAATAATGAAATCTCGATTATCGCTTTATCATGCGAGAGTATAAAATGTTCGGTGACACCCGAACTTAGCCCTTCCTTACTTGTTATCATTGCTTTCGATGATATTAGTAGGATGATAAAAAATTACAAAGGAGTTGAGCACCAGATCTATGCTGACGATGTCCTAATCTACACAAAAGTCTCTGACGTTAATTTAGCTCAATCCTTATTTACTAATATACTCGCCAGAATTGAGACTTGGTCACTGGAGTCTGGTGCTTCACTTTCCTTAGACAAAACACATATCCTTCATGTATGTAGGAAGCAAAATTGCAACGGTATTTCACTAACTCACAACCAAACTAACATCGAATGTAAAACACAGCTGAAAATACTAGGATTAATTTTTGACTCTAATTATAATTTTAATGCTCACTGTAAATATGTCAGAAACTCGTTAATGTCACGATTAAATATTGTTAAATATCTCTCGTCTAAGCATGCATTTATTCATCCGAACACACTAGTCAATGTTGTCAGAGCTTTGCTAACTTCAAAAATAGATTATGGGCTCCCCATCTATGGCAATTGCTCCAAAAGCAGTATCAACCTTTTAAATGCACCTTACCATTGCGCAATTCGGCGAAGTCTCCGGGCCTTTCCAACCTCGCCAATAAAATGATAATGGCTGAATCTGGTTTACCAACTATTCAAAATAAAATTATAGATTATTCGCTTCAAATTCTTGCGAAAACGGCTGAGAACACCAACCCATTACTAAATACAACTATCACCAATGCCACGAAAAAAGAAAAATTCAAAAAATACAATCGGCTATTTCGAGATGCTTAAGTTTCGCTGCAGAAAATAATATTTTACGTAACGCAACACGCAAATTTACCACTCGACATCCTCCCTGTCTGATAAATGATAAAATACTACAGAATAAGCTTATGTGTTTGTCCAAGCAAAACACACCAAACGCAGTCTTTCAACAAACCTTTGCTGAACTGGAATCTAATTACACAAATAATGGCTGGAAGTTATTGTTTACGGATGGCTCCAAGTCCATCGATTACACTTCGTTAGCAGTTGTCACTGCCACAGGAAAAATTATTTGCAATTGACTTCTTCCCTCAACGAGCTCTGTATTTACCGCTGAAGGATCTGCTATCCTTCATGCAGATAATTACGCAAAAAAGACTAAAGGAAAGTTCCTCATCTGTACAGACAGCAAATCGTGTATGTCTGCAATAACGTCTCCTTCCAATCGCAATCCTATAATAGAAGTTATCGGGGACGCGGTCATTGGTGCCCCTCAGAAAATCCAAGTAATGTGGATCCCTGGCCATGCTGGTATTACAAGCAACCACTTTGCAGACCTCGCTGCGAAAAATGTAGCCAGGACTCCTGCCTTAACATACTACGTCTCATCCAAGCAAGACATTCTTAACCTTATTAAGCACAAAAGGCATAAAAAAAACGCAAGCGAATGGAAAACATTTAAACATCACTACGCGGTCATAAACCCAGCCAGAAATCGTATAATCTACTCGTCAACAGATCCAACTAGCGCAATGAAGGCATATATTCGATTAAGGATTGGACACACTATCATAACACACGCCCACTTACTATCGGGTAAAAGCCCATCCATTTGCCCCCTTTGCGATGACACCGCTACTATCAAACACTTACTCACACTCTGTCCGATGCTTCACCCAACAGCCCACAACTCTAGCAACATTGATCTCATAAAACTACTAAGTGAACCTTCAGAAAAAAACGTGGTGATTGTATATACATATAGATTCTTAAAAACCAACGATTTGTTAAAATATATTTAAGCAACTTACATCTTTACTAACCCTTAGCAATTAGAATTTTTCACCTAGTTATAATTACAAGACGGCTGAAGGCCTCGTAGCCAGTGCTGCGTTTATGTATTTATATCATAAAACTCGTTTATGTATTTATATAATAAAACTCTATTTTTGTTATGGTTATAGATTATTATAAATAAATAAATTTTAAATGTACATATCGTCACCTGAAATTCAAAATAACGTATCATCAAAAAATTCGAAATTGAGTGTCTTATTGATTATGATTCACTACTTCAAATTACAAACATAATATTACATATGTCCAACATTTTCAGGTTCTGCGCTCAAATATGAACCAGTTTTAACCAATATTAAAATCATATATAAGCATATTATATAACTCTCCAAATATAACGTCTAGTAAGCAAGGCGTTGCAATACTGATAAAAAAGAGCCTGCCTTACAAAAGAATTGATATCCAGTCTTCAATATCGGCAATCGCCGTCGAAGTTGACATACACTTCAAGCTCAATATAATCTGCGCATATATTCCACCTACACAAAGTTTTACAAATACCGATATCTTGGACTTATTGCAACAAGCCACAGCTCCGGCAATTCTTGCGGGTGATCTAAATGCTTGGAGCCCAATATGGGGATCTCCAACATCAAACTGTAGAGGAAAACTGATTGAGGATGCTCTGTTGGCTTCCGACTTTATATGCCTAAACAATGGTAACGCAACACACTTCTCTACCCATGGCACCTTCTCACACTTAGACCTCACGTTGTGCTCAGCAGCTCTTGCTCCAAATGTCACCTGGAAAGTATTAAGTGATTTGCACGGTAGTGACCACTACCCTATATCTTTTGAAATAGTTACTCGGTAATTTCGCCAATCGTTTAATCCAAACCCGATCTTCAAAACAGACTTTGCTGACTGGTGTACATTCTCAGGTCTATGTCATATAGGTAGCAACAGTACTCCAGTTTCTGGCAACATCAACAGAGAAGCTGCCACTATACAAAAAATTATCCGCGCGGCGGCAAATCGCTCTATCCCGCAAACAAATAGAAATAAATCCTCACACAATGTACCATGGTGGAGCAAGAACTAGCACTTCTCCGTTCAAAAAAACAATCGGGCTGGCATGAATATAAACGTTGTCAAACTATTGCAAAATTAGTTATGTAGCTATAAAAAAGCGAATGCTTTGTTTCGCCGCAAAGCAAAGGAAGCGAAACGAAAAAGTTTTCAGCAATTCACTGCTAACATAAATCCCACTTGCTCTGTTAAAAAGATATGGAGAGATTTGAATATATTGTCTGGCGGCTCCAAAAGCACATCAGTTACACGTCTGGTTACTCCAGCTGAAGATTTGGTTATGCCTGATCCAATTGCGAACTTCTTTGCAAACCATTACTCAAGAGAGAGCGCAAATGAAAACTTTAGCATCGACTTCCGCATTAGCAAAGAAACAGTCCTAAATAGCATAGGAGAAATAGAATATACACTTTCCTCGTCCGCAAAGGCGATAGAGTCAAAAATAACGATGTCCGAGTTTGAGTATGCGCTCACGTCAGTTAAAGGAAAAACGCCTGGTTTGGATAGGATATCTTATCCGTTAATCAAAAATTTACCGAAGTCGATGAAACTACGATTAGTTAAACTTTACAACCATATTTTTGACACTGGGGTCACAATACTGGAAAACTTCCAATATAATCCCAATACTAAAGCCCGGAAAATTACCCACTGACGTCAATAGCTATCGTCCTATCTCCCTTCTAAGCTGTCTTGGAAAAGCAATGGAAAAAATTGTAGGCAACAGGCTGTCATGGTACGCCAAAACTAAACTAATAAGCTCTCAACAGGTCGGCTATAAAAAAGGGCACGGCACAGTTGATGCCTTGCTCAACCTAGACAATTTCGTCGCAAAGGCTCTATCCAGTAGAAATCATGTATCTATGTTGTCTTTAGATTTCCAAAAAGCCTTTGATCGTATTGGAATTCACGTAGTCTTAAGAAAGCTACAAAACTGGAAAGTGCGCACCAGAACTCTAAACTTTATAAAATCTTTCCTGACAAATAGAAGACTTTCAGTAACTATTAACGGACACCACTCAATAACCCACAAGCTCTCAAATAGTACGCCACAGGGCTCACCTCTTTCGTCTTTACTCTTTATTATCGCCTTTGATGAGCTAAGTCAACTTCTTTCTAATTATAACAAGTAAGGAAGGGCTAAGTTCGGGTATCACCGAACATTTTATACTCTCGCATGATAAAGTGATAATCGAGATTTCATTATACGTCATTTACATATTTTTCAAATACCGTATTTTTGTAAAGTTTTATTCCGCTATCATCATTGGTTCCTAAAGTACATATAACTAGTATTATACAGAAAAGGCATCAGATGGAATTCAAAATAGCGTTATATTCGAAGAGGGCGATTTCACCCATATTTCGTACATGTCATCAGGGTGTTAAGAAAATATTATATACCGAATTTCATTGAAATCGGTCTAGCAGTTCCTGAGATATGGTTTTTGGTCCATAAGTGGGCGAGGCCACGCCCATTTTAAATTAAAAAAAAAGCCTGGGTGTAGCTTCCTTCTGCCATTTCTTCCGTAAAATTTAGTGCTTCTGACGTTTTTGTTAGTCGGTTAACGCACTTTTAGTGATTTTCAACATAACCTTTGTATGGGAGGTGGGCGTGGTTATTATCCGATTTCTTCCATTTTTGAACTGTATATGGAAATTCCTGAAGAAAACGACTCTGTAGAGTTTGGTTGACATAGCTATAGTAATTTCCGAGATATGTACAAAAAACTTAGTAGGGGGCGGGTTCACGCCCACTTTTCCAAAAAAATTACGTCCAAATATGCCCCTCCTTAATGCGATCCTTTGTGCTAAATTTCACTTTAATATCTATATTTATGGCTTAGTTATGACACTTTATAGGTTTTCGGTTTCCGCCATTTTGTGGGCGTGGCAGTGGGCCGATTTTGCCCATCTTCGAACTTAACCTTCTTATGGAGCCAAGGAATATGTGCACCAAGTTTCATCATGATATCTCAATTTTTACTCAAGTTACAGCTTGCACGGACGGACGGACAGACGGACGGACGGACAGACAGACATCCGGATTTCGACTCTACTCGTCACCCTGATCACTTTGGTATATATAACCCTATATCTGACTCTTTTAGTTTTAGGACTTACAAACAACCGTTATGTGAACAAAACTATAATACTCTCCTTAGCAACATTGTTGCGAGAGTATAAAAACATTGACCATCAAATGTACGCAGATGATGTACTGATATATACAAAGGTAAATGACACGGCTGCTGTTCAAAATACCTTCATTGACATTCTCTCCAATATTTCATCTTGGTCCTCAATTTCAGGCGACCACATTTCTTTAGAAAAAACAAATCTTCTTCATATTTGTCGCAAAAAGGCACCATGCAACATTTCATTAAATGTTGATAACTGCAACATTATGCTAAAAGAAAAGTTGATGATTTTAGGATTAATCATAGACTCTAAGTATCTTTTTAAAGATCACTGCAACTATATAAGAAATTCTCTTGTACATAGACTAAATATTATTAAGTATCTCACTTGTAAACATAGCTATATACACCCTGCCATTCTCATCAATGTTGTCAGAGCACTAATGCTATCCAAAATCGACTACGCCTTACCTATCTACGGACACTGCGCAACATCCCAAATGCGTAAAGTCTCTGTGCCTTATCATGCAGCAATCCGTCGGAGCCTTAGAGTATTCCCTACTTCACCAGCGAAGTTTTTACTTGCTGAATCCGGCTTGCCGAGCATCTCTAGTAGAGTGGCCGATGCAACATATCGCATTCTTGCGAAAAAACTTGACGGAACAAACATGGCATTAGCAAATACCTTCACGAGAGCAAATTCACGTAAAAGACCACTAAGAATACCATCGACAGTATCCAGATCTCTTGAATACGTCAGGGACAATTTCACATCTTTTTACGGAAGCAAAAAGAGCTCTGAGATATTTCCTCCGTGGTCCATTAGTCCAGTATCTTTTGAGAATGCCTTACTAATGTTGCCTAAAAAAAGTACACCTAATGCAGTCTACCAAGCAAAGTTTGCATACATTCGCGATCAATATAGTACATCGAATTGGCGTTTTATCTTTACGGATGGATCTAAGACATCAGACCACACCTCGTTAGCCGTTGTCGATAAGGATGGAGACGTAATATGCCAATGGCTCCTTGATCCTATGTGTACAATGTTCACCGCCGAAGCCTTAGCTATTGAACTTGCTGTTGAGCATGCTAAAAAAATAGAGTAAAATATTTGATTTGCAGTGACAGTAAATCATGCATTGCGGCAATTCAATCACCTGCAAATTCCCACAAGATAATTTCATCAATCAGAAACTCCCTCATTGCGGCTGGAAACAAAATCAAGCTCATGTGGATCCCAGGCCATGTGGGAATCTCAGGAAACGAACGAGCTTATACTGTCGCAAAGGAAGTTAGCAGATCCCCTACCCTAATGCTCGACTTTTTAAGCATATTAAGATAAGAAGAAAAAATCTGGAATTCTCGGACTGGGTATCGCAAAACCATCACTACATTGGAATAAACCCAAGGAGAATCACTCCAACTTACCCTGCAAACACGGCAAACAACATCCTGAAGCCGTACATACGCCTAAGGCTTGGCCATACTATATTTAGCCACTCTCATCTTCTAACAAGGAGCGACCCATCTTGATGGCCGCTATGCAATGGCCCAAATACAGTTAAGCACCTAATTTCGCAATGTCCGAACACGAGGCCGACTGAGTGCTCTGGTAACAATTCCACAATGGAGGCACTATCTACACCCAGTCATGACAACATTATGTATATTTACAATTTCCTTAAAGAGAATAACATCCTTAACCTAATTTAGCGTAGTTTAAGATTTCATAGTTAAAATATCATAATTATTTACTAGTACTACGAACTTAAGCAACAAAACTTAGTATTAAAACGATGACTGAAAGCCTTGCAGCTAGTGTCATTTTAAAGTTTATGCTGTAATTTATTGCTGTGTAAACTGTTGTAAATAAATAAATAAATAAATCTTCTGGCATCTTCACTCGCTGGAATTGGTGTTTTTTTTTTATTATCTGGCATTTCAAAGGCGTGACAACAACTTGCTTTCGACAGCCAACTTTGAGCTTTACTTTCCACAATATGGACTTTCATATAATAATTTGCATATTTTTATGCACATTTACAGCAATGCCGAGCAACAGCCGTTTCTGGTTAAAAAAGTGTAGCCTAAAACTAAGTGCTGATAAACAATTTTTCAAAATATGTCACACACACAAACGAGCATACCGCCTAACTAAACCTAGTTATTATTTATGCTTGAGTTTAGTTGACTTGACTTAACTTTACTCGACTCGTAGCTGGAATCCTTCCGCATCTTTTTGAATTTCCCTTTGCGTTTGTTATTTTTGTTGTACTTGTTTTGTTTTGCTATTTCTCGGCAAGCAAAAGCCTGATAACAAACTACTACAATTTTCATATTTTCGGATTTGCGTATAAAAATTGTTTTCACTACTTCAAGTGATTGCTGCTGCTTGACTTCATCACTTATCGCTCTTAGTATCAAGGCAAACTTTAAAGTGTTTGCTAATATTTTAGATAGATTTTATTAGCTGGTAATGTTTTCAACTCAATTTTGTCGATTGCAGATATTCTACTTGTAATGTTTTAAATTTTTCTCATTTATTTTTTATTCCCTTTTTGTCTTCTATGTTGAAAATGTCGCAAATATGTAGAATAAAAGCACCAGCCGGTAGCGGGTGAAAATTGAGTTTTTAATGACCTTTTAGATTTTCCTTGAGATCTTTGCTCCTACACTACACGGAAGATGGAAAGTACTAAATATTCAACAAAATCATTAAGATTATAAAAGTTTAAAATTTGTCAAAAATAATATTCGCTGGAGTTGATGATAATCGATCCCATGGCGGTTACAAAAATTCCTAGATCTAATTTTCTGATCTCAAACTGCTATTGTTGTAATATTTTGCATAGACATCCTGATGCCTTGTTCGTTGCTTCCAGCACTCAAATTTGCCGACAAGAATACCAACTGAGACTCCAGTAAAAGTTTTATATGACATCAAGGGTTCATTTATTAAGTCATTGCAGTTTTGCAATTAATGGTTTCTTAGAATATTTTGATTAATGTTCATAAGAAATTTCCTGGCGTGTTTTTCCTAATCTTTCAGTTTTTTATCAAAACGTTACACTTTATCAGTTTCAGTATGGATCTACAAATATTTCTTCTTTCATTTTTGCCTCGCTGATTTGTCGTTCCGGAGAAGAGTTCTGAATTTCTGATCGATTTGGACGCTTTGGTACAGGCATTTCGGTACTATATAGACTTGGCTTTAATACCATTGGTTCAGTTTAAATCTTTGGTATAGCAAATGCCATGTGTCTGCGCTCTTGATTAGCCTCACTTTACAGCAGTCCTACACTACAAAATAGTCTAAATAGCACTGTTCAATTATTGACGTGAAATTACGATTCTGAGATTGAAAAGTTAAGTCGGGGTCATTAGAATACTTCCGCAAGATGTTTACGATGTAACAAACGTATACAAGTAAGCTGAATACCGAATATGAGGCCAGAATGAATAAGTTGCACACCCCTTACCATTCACAGTACGCAATGACTCAAAAGAAATTGAACCACGGACGAGTACATTAATCAATAGCAACCGAAGGTTGAAGCAATAATCGTTTTTCGGGTGGATTGCCTAAATTCGTCCTAATACATTAGTTGAGAACACACCTGGATGTCAATCTACTGGTTGACCTTGTTTTCTTCGTAACTTTTTCATAGAGGCATTTCCAAATAGAGCGATGTTCTCGCAAACGGATCACTGACGCAACTTGAGAAAATCTCGTGTAGGTCAATTTTGTTGCTGTCGGTGTTTACACTGGCTGTAATGTATTCCCTGGGTTGAAATTGGCCATTGTCCAAATGAACCGGCAGACGTACAACAGTCGGAAAACGTTCAAGAATTGCAAAAGTAAATATCCTACAATACGCTTTATTGCAGTTCACGTATCGACCATATCGTTCAAGACCAATAACCGCCAGTTTGCTTCCTTTGGTGACGTACTTACAAACGTATTTTATCGATTTCACCAAACTGCAATATTAAACATTGATATGAGTTTTGAATGTGAATTAGACAATAGTGGCTAAATTGAATGCTGAATATTCTGCCATTGTCGTCAGGTGAGCTACGCCGATAGAGTGGATATCCATCATTTCCAGTTTGGGGTTAAGAAAGAAAAGCACATATATAGTGTTTCGTGCATTTATTGTCAGACATAAAAACCGAATTGGGATTGTGGTGTCCGCAAGGTCCATTAACCATATTGGTTTTCATCATTTCGTATAATACTGGACCTTTCTCTGCATCAGGAATTTCCGAAGAAATGATTTCATCAATTTGATCTGTTGTGACAACCATCTACCATCCAAAGAAAAATGTTTGCGGGCGTCAAATCTCTCTTTTTCCACTCAACAGAGTACATCTGGCATATATGTACGTATAACAGAACCATATATACGCTACCTCAAGATAAAGTCCATCAAACATCGTAACTGTTGTTTGAAAAGTCGTGCTGTGACATCGTGACCATCACTTACTGATTGACCGCGATCCGTAATTCCACAAGTATGTAATCGCATCCTTGGAGTACTCGTTCATGTGCCTACTGCTGCCATACGTTGATGGCAAAAAGAACGCCGACCGATATTAGCGCGACCTCTTCGTGGCTTCGTAACATATTGCAATTTGTAACTGATCACTTTGTGTGATAGGCAAATAATGTTTTCTTTGAAAAATTTTCAATAATTTTTCTTTTGAACAGCCGAAATAATAGAAAGCAAACCACCGGAATTGAACGATTCAAATAATTTACAAATCAAAATATTGAAAAAACAAAACCAAACAAAAAAATTTAAAAAACTAGTGCGGACCAGTGTAGAGCATTCTGAATTCAACTCAATTACTTTGCTGTTGCTTTAAGAAGTTAATTTTTTAATAAGAAAGTGCATAGAAAGCGAGTAGTAAAATGGTCCTGTTTGAAACATACACATGTTTACTTATAGCTTTTGATTTCGACTAGATTTGCTCAGCTATAATTAAATTGAAACTGAATTGTGCAGTGTCTTTTTCTTTGGGTTGATCGGTAGATTATGCGCGTTAATTTGAAGCTGATTTCCTTGTGATCTGGTTCGAGGTTGATTTTGTCTTATTTCGCAACTACTACTTCTAACATAACCAAATATTTCACAGACAAATTTTTCCTACCGGTCATTAAATGAAAATACCTAATAGAAAATTGTGTAAGGTTGGTTTGCACAACAAACCAAACAAATACCAACGAAGCAATAGTGATTTTAAATTAAGGGACAAGCAAATATAAAACTTAGCTGTACGACACTGAACGACAAGTTGACGAGCGGGCAAATAGTCAAAAAAGAGTTAGGCAAATATGAAGAATATGCAAAAAGGCAGAAGGCAAGTACAGGGTGGGCCATCTAACGTTTTAAATTTTAATTATCTATAATTCAACATTGGAAACGTCAAATACCATTCGGAAAGTAACATATATTCAGTAAAAACTCTAAAATTTACGAAATGGGTCGCTATTGACTAGAAGAAAACTGGGAAATATTGGAAACTTTTTGGTGGTGGGTCTTCAACCCAATCAATTTTACCGAAAAATCATCTTTTCGGACGAGGCTCATTTCCACCTCGATGGCTACGTTAACAAGCAGAATTGTCGCATTTGGGGCACACAAAACCCGTACGTAATCGTCGAGAAGCCAATGCCCCCAGCACGAATCACTGTATGGTGCGAATTTTGGTCTGGTGGAATCATCGGCCCATTTTTCTTCGAAAATGAAGAAGGAACCGCCGTAACCATCAATGGTGAGCGATATCGCGCAATGTTAACCGAATTTTGAAAAGGAAGACTTGGACAACATTTGGTTCCGGCAGGACGGCGCTACGTGCTATACAGCAAACGCTACATTCAACCTTTTACGCCCTATCTTCGAAAATCGCATAATCAGCAAAAGGGTGATGTGAATTGGCCTCTCAGAAGCTGCGATTTAACTCCGTTGGACTACTTTCTGTGGGGAGCTGTTAAAGATAAATGTTACGCCAATTATCCAGATACAATTCAAGATCTAAAGTACGAGATTCAGGCTACTGGAGCTGCCATAAGGCCTGAAACCATCGAGAAAGTACTCCAAAATTGGGTGGATTGGATAAGATACTGTAAACACAGCCGTGGTGGTCATTTGTCCGAGATTGTTTTCCACAAATAAATTTGACTTTTTAAATTTAAAATTTTATATGGCCCACCCTTTAGATTATGTTTGCTGTAACAAAAGAGGCACGTGAGGCGTAAAAGAAACTTGGAGTAACAAAAAATAAAAAAACAAAATAGCATATAGAAGAATAAGCGCCCGGAAGCAAGCAACAGCGGAAGACGGGAAATGTAAGGCAATGCGTATATCCTTGAGGGCGTGTGTGTATGTGTGAATACGCAATGGTATTGTTGCCAAAATGTATCTGCGTATGCAAACAAATGTGGCAGCTAACGTCAACACAACCGCACAGCAATGGTAACTGTAACAATAAAGGCAACAATAACGAAATGCGCGGATAAACAGAAACAAATGAAAGCACGAGTACGATTAAAAACACAGACAGCACCAAAAGCAAAAACAACCAAAGTGTACATAAAATCGTAAAATAAAAACAAAAGCCGAAACCGAAACCGAAACCATTAATTCAACAATCGAGGTTTTCTGTTACCGTTAATACCAGAGGCATGGTGTGCGAAATCGGTACGTACTTTTTAGTTGCTGTGCGTGTGTGCAAAGAGATAACCAATACATACACATAGCACATCACAGCCGTGTGCTCGATATACGACAGTTATAGTTTCAAGTGAGGTGGTTGAGTTTTTGGTGCGGTCCTGGGGTATTTTTTGAAACTTCCAGTATTAACACCAATTATAGTTGATCCCTTTCCTGTGGCTTTCGGAAACTTTAAGGATCCAAACGGACACTATACTATCTATAAGATAAGTACAATTTGCATTTTTTAACAAAAATCTATTTGCACCTACCCGCGTGTATTTTAACATTTTATTTTTCCCCTGAAAACAGCAATCCTAACAAAACGCGTGCTAATATTTTTGCATTGCCGTTTTAGTTTTGATCACTCAGCTGTTCTCCTTTTTGTTTCTCCTTTTCGTATTCCCTTCGGTTTTGGCATTGCCAACTACAAAAAATATAAGCAAGGTTTTAGGGGCAGTGACTGAAAATACTTATTGTTAGTAGCTTCCAACTATTTTCTCATTGAGGGATGGCCTCTGAGAACAGTAGTGGATGCACCCCTGAGAATCCATTTAGGAGGAACTCAAAAATTAATAGAACGCCTTCTAATGGAAAAAGTGAGTTATCCGCCGCTGCTGGATCAAAAAGAGAATGCGAAAATGTCAACCGCATAATTGAAGGTGGCAAACTCTCGGAAAAAATCCAAAGTAGCGAAACTACCCAAAACTTTAACCAGTTGGGTAGTAAAATAAAAGAACTGGAGAACATGATGGCTGGCCAAAGGCACATAAACCAGGCCATGCGCGACCTAGTAAGCAACATAGTGGCGCTACATGCTAAGGCTGAGAAATGCGGAAATCTACCCAAAACGATAATGGTAGGGAAAGCATCCCAGGTTTCCCCAATGGCTAAGGAGGTAAATACCCCGAAAAGGATACGTGAGACAATAGGCTTTCTACCTCCCACTAAAAAGCCGAAAAATACAAATAAAATGGAGCAGCCCACCTATAGCGAGGCAGCGAAATTGAGGCAGGCCAATACAACGGTTAGACCCAGCGCAGGCGAAGCTTGGGTGGATGTTGTTAAAAAGCGAAGACCACTGGAAAGGAAAATTAGATCGAGGCCAGACGCCATCATACATACGAAAAAGGATGGTGCATCATACGCGGATATTCTCCGGAAAATAAAAGGTGGCAGTGGCTTAGAGGAATTGGGCTCAAGCGTCACGTACATAAGAAAAACATTGAAAGGAGACCTGCTATTAGAGCTGAGAAACCAAGCGGATAAGAGAGCCGAAGCGTTCCAAAGTGCCTTAGAAGAAGTGGTCGGTGAAATGGCTGTGATACAGCCCAAAACCCATAACGTCATGATTATCTGCAAGGATTTGGATGAAATAACTTCTCCAGAAGAGATTTGCGAAGCCATGCACAAAAGAGTGTGGAATAGAAAATCTGGGAAAAATAAACGTTAAGAGTATGCGAAAGACCAGAAGCGGTAATCAAATAGCTGTCTTATGCCTGCGCGCCCAGGACGCCAAGACTGCGCTCAAAGTAGGCAAAATAAAGATCGGGTGGTCTGTATGACGCCTCCGGGAATACTCCCCTATTCCCCGTTGCTTCAGGTGTTTCCAGCTGGGACACATGGCGCATAAATGTTCCAACCCCGTTGACAGGTCGTCTCTATGTACACGTTGTGGAGCCGGTGGACATGTAGCGAAGTCATGCACTAACGATCCAAGCTGCATGCTTTGCAAAGGAGCACACTCAGCTTTGAGTACTACGTGCCCCAAATATCTCGAGATGGCGAAATCGTTAGGGAAATGAGGATACTACAATTAAATTTAAATCATTGCGCAGCAGCACAAGAGCTACTAAAACAGACAGTCTTTGAAAAAAAACATTGATGTCGCCTTACTAAGCGAACAATACTCTCAGCGTTCGGAAAGCACCTGGCCTACAGACATATCTGGCAAGGCCGCAATATGGTCATGTAAAGGACAACCATTTATGTCTCGCTCCGGAGGTCATAATTTTTTCACATGAGCAAATATACGAGGCATATACTTTGTTAGCTGCTATGCTCCTCCCAGTGCCTCGATTAAAGATTTTGAAGACTTCCTCCTGGAACTTGCTCTAGAAACCAGAGGCAAATCACCAATTATAATCGCAGGAGACTTCAATGCGTGGTCGATCGCTTGGCGTAGTAGGCGCACAAACCATCGTGGGCGTCTGGGAAAACAAAAGGGAAACAAAAGGGAAACAAAGGCTCTATAATCGACCTCATGTTTTCCAACGACCCTCTTAGCAGGCGCATTAAGTGGGCCGACTGGAAACAAAACGATTTTGATGCCGAACTTTTTGAGTTGGTCTGGAGCTCAGCAAATATACAAGGAGAAGACGCCATGCACTTGGTATCCTCTGTGCGAAAAGAACAGTTCACAGCATGCGACGCAACCATGCGTAGGACAGTGCACCACAACAACCGGATGCCAGCGTATTGGTGGAATGAAGAAATAGCTGGACTTAGAAAGCTCTGCCATTCAGCTAGACGCCACCTACAACGAAATCAACGGGAAGAAAATGAAAGCAGTCTCAGACAAATATTTAAAAGTCAGAAGAAGCTTCTAAAATCAGCCATTGGCCGCAGTAAAAAGAAGTGTTTTGAAAAACTCTGTGAGGAAGCAAATGAAGACTCCTGGGGAACAGCGTACAAAATCTGTATGTCTAAATTTAAAAATAAGGCACAAAAACCCAAAAGCGCATCCGTTATGAGAAATATCGTGGAAACCTTGTTCGCAAAACATCACACTATTTCTGATGCTACGCCACGATCCGAAGTCATAGAACCACCACTGCTAGTTAGTGAAGAACAAATATTGGCCATAGCCGAAAAAATTAAAAGCAGCAAAGCGCCTGGATTAGATGGCATTCAACAGAAATTAAATAAATTATTCGTAAAAATGTACAATGCGTGCTTAAAACAAGGAATATTTCTCGACCCATGGAAAGTCCAGCGATTGGTTCTACTTCCTAAACCAAAAAAGCCTCCGGAGGAACCTTCATCATATCGACCTCTGTGCATGCTTGACACTATTGGAAAAGTATATGAAAGCATAGTAAGAAACCGCTTGGAGTTAGTAATCCAGAAAGCCGGTGGATTATCATCCACCATTGACGCATTATACGATGTCGTTGACACCGCGAAATGCGCAGTAAGTGGAAAGTGATGGAAAGGCGGAACAAGAAAATATTGTGCGCTGATCACCCTGGATGTGAAGAATGCCTTCAACTCAGCAAAGTGGGCAAACATGTCAAGGCTCTGTATGACATGCGCGCTCCTCAATATCTTATGGAAATTGTCATAAGTTATTTTGAAAACAGGCTACTTTTTTTCGATACAGATGAAGGCACCATGAGCTACTCTATCTCGAGTGTTGTACCGCACGGCTCGGTACTAGGCCCCCTTTTATGGAACATAATGTATGATGGGGTGCTAAGGAGATACCAACCGAAAGATATTAAATTAGTTGCATACGCAGACGACCTTATTGTGGTAGCAGTTGCTAATCACCTCGATGACCTCCGGAGTAAATGCAACGAGTGCATAAACGGTCTGCGCCAATGGTTCTCCTCAATGAGTTTAGAACTGGCGGAGCAAAAGACTGAAGTCTTGCTCATAAGCACAAGAAAAGTGGAGGAAAGTATATCTCTCACCATAGGGGAATGCCAGATTCATTCACAGCCACACCTAAAATATTTGGGAGTAATAGTAGACTCAAAGCTCAAATTTAAGGACCACCTAGAATACACTGCAGGTAAAGCGAACAAAATCCTGAATGCCTTATCAAGAATGATGGCATGCGTGCGTTCCAGCCGGCGTTTTTTACTTGCAAAGGTAATGAGATCGGTTATATTATATACGGCTCCAATATGGATCCAGGCGCTAGGCATCAAAGTATATGCCAAACAAATAAACACAGTGCACAGGCTGTCGGCACTAAGAGTTATCAGTGCTTTCCGAACAATTTCAAGTGATGCTGCTGAAGTAATAGCCAGCATGATGCCCATTGGCATTCAGGGTGACGAATACGAGCGAGTGTACAAATTATCAGAGCCAACTACAGAAGCCAAAAGAAGAGAGAGAGTGAAAAGCTTAACTATATGGCAGCAGCGGTGGCAAACCTCACTCAAATGACGGTGGACCTACAGACTCATACCGGATATCCATTCCTGGATCGACAGACGACATGGGGACCTGCATTTCCACCTAACCCAAATATTAAGTGGACATGGATGCTTTAGAAGCTATCTATACAGATTCCAGCACGACATTAGTCCGAATTGTCCGTCGTGTTTAGAGTGCTGTGAAGACTCTGAGCATGTTTTCTTTTATTGCCCGCGCTTTATAAGTGCAAGGGAAAAACTTAAAACTACACTCGGTGGTAGTTTTACGGTGGAAAATTTGACGACACTCATCTGTCAGTCCACTGAGAATTGGAGAGCTGTCAGCGAAGCGGCAGCCTCAATCATGATAAACCTGAGACATATAGACCAGAGTAGGCGTCCGTCAGTCCGTGCAATAGAAGAGACTTAAAAGTCTTATCACTCCCAGTCTGGAGTTGGGAGTAGGTTAGGTTTAGCGGATTAAAGTTCCGCACTCCGGCTTTTAATGCTTCCCCTACTTTAAAAAAAAAAAAAAAGAAAAACCGTGTGCTCTTCAAAATTCAAAATCCATTACACTTGTGACTCTGCGCCTTTTTATCACCGACCAAGCCGAGTTGCGTTAGGTAACAAGTGAGACTTGTTTGACAACAACGTTGAACCAGTGTGTAAATATGTTTATAGGTTAGGGTGGTCCTTTTGTTATGGAAGAACTTTTTAGTAGATATTTCCAAAACCTAAAAGTTAGTTAATAAGAAATAGTAGAAATAAAATATACATTTGTGCATCCATTTGCGAGAGGACTAGGTGCGTTGGAATCTGCTATTCTTATCCATTACTCAGTGAGAATTTCATGAAGTTATTGTGTTTGAAGTGTCAGTATGTTTATGTTATCGGTGGGAAAATGAGCTTCCAACAAAGAGCCAACATTAAATTTTGTTTTAAAATTGGTAAAACTTTTACCGAAACGTTTCAATTGATGAAACAAGTTTATAGCGATGATTGCCTATCCCGTAGCAGAGCGCATGAGTAATTTCAACGTTTTCAAAGTGGTCGTGAGGACAAAAATTTTAGTTCATCAAAAATCAACCGAAACCATCATTGAAATTCATGGAAATGGAATTGAACATCTCCAAAACATCGATTTGTCGCATTTTGAACGAACATTTGGGCTTGAGAAAGGCGTGTGCTCGGTTTGTTCCGCACAAATTGACAGACGACCAAAACTTTCTCAGAATCCAACATTCGATTCGACGCTTGTGACCAATTATTTGACTCAAATAATCACATTTTAACCATTAACCACTCCCCGTATTCACCTGATATGGCACCGTGCGACTTCTTCCTTTAAGGAAAAATGCATTTGCCCATGAAAGGAAAGTGTTATGCAGACGTAGATGCCATTCAAAAGGCTTGCACCGGCAGAATGGCGGCCATACCGGCCAACGAGCTCAAACACTCGTTCGACATGCTTTTGGACCGTGCAAAAAGCTGTATTGAAGTAGAGCGAGACTATTTTAGATAAAATAAATTGATTTTGTCGCAAAAACCGTTTGTTCTGTTTTTTTTAAAGTCCTGTTTACTTTGGAACACACCTTGTAAAAATAAAAATAACCTTACCCTCCTTAATTGGAATTAAAATTTTTATGCAATTTTCTTTATTATTGTATTTGTGGGTAACTAACTTCAAAAATAATATATAGTATATTTCGATCTCCAATTACAAATCCAATCTTAAATTTCGACCTACTGCGACACAAAATATTTTATTTGCACTAACCAATTTGTTTTCAGATTTCTTAAGTACCACCATAATTCAGGTGTTTGCATATTTGCTGTTGCTCTTGTAACTTGTGACATTCTGCATTTGTCGTGTATGTGCCACAATGCATTAAAAATTTTAAAATTATAACATGACAGGAGACAAAGGGCGCAGTAAACAACAAAACTTTAAATTGTAAGCTGCTTTGTGCATGTGTGGAAGATTTACATGTATTGTGGATTTACAAAAATGTTAATTGCTGCAGAGATGCTGTTTGGCTTACAATTTTGTGACAATTTGTAGCAGCGAAAGAAAGAAGAATTAAATAGAAAAATGTAAATTGAATAAATAAATTACATGTAATGGTGGAAAGATTATGATGCTTACTGTGGAGATATTTGGAAAAGTTTCTCACGAATAGCTGATTTTGAGTTAACACCGAAGCTTAAAAATAGGAGCTTGAGCCTCAGTATTGACCACTTCGAAGAAAAACTGCAGTTTGGTCGGCTCACAAAACAACATTTTTACAAATGGTGATCGAGATTCTCTGTATTTTTAAAGAAAAAACGCAAAAACTACAAATTTTATAGGGAATGTTTATTATCATTCGAAAGAACAATATTTGGCATAATTGGAACGAAGTTCCTTACGGCAGGCTTGGAGAAGATAGGGATTTTGCTGCGGGACCTAACTGAAAAAAAGTGATAGCAAAACCGTATGAAAAAACCCGTAAGAAATAACCCGTAAGAAAAAGACTGTAAGATCGCTAGTTATAGCCTACCTTTAGGTTTTGCAAAATAATTAGGCATGAAAATTTGTAACATTATTGTGTATGCAAATTAGTTTTGAGTGAAGTGCGGAACACATAGAGCGCGACAGACTGCAAACTACATCTGTCAAATATTAAAATACAGACGTTCTTATGGTCACTGTTATTTTGACAGCTGCACGACTACACGACTGTAGGCCGACAGTTGTCGTTCCCGCTAACTTGAATATTTCCTATATTTGCCAACGGCAATAGGACGACAGTATAGTTGACGGTAGAATGGAAGGTAGAAAGAGGAGGTAGAGTGGTGATTCCAATAATATGTAAAATGTTAAATTATTCACAGCTCTAACAAACTTGACGTTATTTTACAAATAAAAGCATAAAATAGCTCTATTATAGCTCAAAAAAAAAAATAAAACAAAAATATTTAGCTATTTACTTATTTTTTGCATAAAAAATTTCACTTTGAACAAAATATTAAAATTTCATTGAAGTGAATGGTATTAGTATGGCCACAACGATATTGTGTACATGCAAAATGGACAGCTGTGTTGTCTTGTGTACATGCCGGCCATTGTTATGTTTCTGCCTTCTTACGAATGTTCATGTAGTAAGATGCACAACGCCATTTTCAGTTCACTGTCGTGCTGCTGCAGTCTGTCGCAGTCATTGTGTTCACCACTTGAGAATTGTGCTTGCACTAAGTACGTTTATGGGGAGTTGAATTGTTGCATATTTTTTGGCGCAGGTTGGTTAATGGTTTGAGTTTTTTTGTTATAATTTGAATTATTTTTTTTATTTTACGTAATTCATTATTATTTTTTAAAATACTAAATTTTCATAATACTTATCTGTACTTAAATAAAAACTAATCAGCGAAATTTGAGAGAAAAATCAAGACAACCTACATAAAATTAAGCACAATTTTTTTTGCAAATTGTATCGATTCTACATTATCCGAAGGAACTTCGTTCCTACCTGGTGTCCCACGACATCACATTTCTTTCTTGTTTTTGTTTTAAGATTATCTCTTTTAAGTATTGTCCGCGGGTACGTCTCAGATGGTCCAATACTTGAGTCCAGTTTTCGATGCCTCGTTCGAGCATTTCGACTGGTATCTGACGAATGACACACGTGATCTTCTGCTCCAAAACCTTAATCAAAGAGGGATTGTCGGCATGGACTTTCGATTTTTCATACCCCTACAGGAAAACGTCTAACGGTGTGATATTACACGATGTTGGTGGCGAATCGTTCGGACCAAAACTCACCGCCGTGTTCTCTTAATAAATCTATTTATTGATGCAATGTGTTGGATGTGGCGCCGCGATGTTGAAACCAAATGTCGTCGAGAGTTTCAATTTCACGCATCAAATAGTAGATTATTGAAGAAATATGAATGAATGAATCCACCGACACACAAACCACAACAAACCGTTGTTTTCTGGATAAAATGACAGCTCTTGAATCTCTTCAGGTTGCTCTTCGTCATAAATTTGGCAATTTTGTTTATTTACGTATCCATTGAGCCACAAATGAGGCCCATTCGCTTGTCCGTCGCTGAAAAAAACTTGGCTGAAAAACGATGGATCTTCCTGGAACTTTTCAAGAGCCCATTGAGCGAAGCGATGTCGCTGGGGAAGGTCGAGCGGTTTCAGTTCTTGCACAAGCTGTATTTTCTACGCTTTCAATTTACGATCTCGACTTAAAATGTGCCAGGTCGTTCCATATATTAGTCTGAGTTACTGCGAATGGTGCTGACTTGACTCTCGACGGTCTTCATGTACACGTGGTCTATTCGGTCCAAAATTATCCAATAATGAATGATGGGTCTCAAGATGGGTGATGGTGGTAGTAATAATAATAGTTTCACTCAGTAGGCCTGTTATGTTGACCATAAGTTAAACTAAGCGCTTCCGTAATCAAATTGAACTTTTTGTACGAGTATAATGATACGCCAAATATTTTAGGAATATTTTAACATTTTGTGTCACTGCATCAACAGAACTAATATTATTTAACATTTTTAATCGAATATTTGAGGCTTATATTTAGAGAACCAGAAAAGAGTGAATTCTGCTCTTTTAACAATCTTTAATAAAGTCTTCTCATAAGAAGAATTTCTTCGCTTTCGTATGCAAGAAGTTTACGTGACGTTTGCCACCATTTCTTACATAAGCCTCTTTAGATACCCTTCGCTGTGCTATTCATTAAGTATTCAATTATGATTATAATATATCACTGCGAGAAATTATTTTTGTACTTTCTTTCAAAGAGCTCTCCACGAAAAGGAATTGAAGTTAAAATACATATATATGTTATAAAACGACTCTGAGCTAACACATTTCCCTTTTTATTTAACTTTTCTGCTTCTTTTTTCTAAAAACATTTTCAAAGTTACCAACCACAGTTCTATATATAACTCTCAAGCACATTCATAATCGTTTCAGATCAAAATTAAAAATAAATACAACAAATCACTTTACTTGAAAGTATTGAAAGTATTTATTTCAATTAAAAACTCTTAAGTTATTTTTGTCTGCCTAAATGTATTCATATAATTAATGGTTTTTTATTTTATTTATTTTCTTTGAAGGAAATTAAAACTTAATTGCGGTCCTAAATAATACGAGTTGATAAAATTAGTGCATATTTTTTCAATTATTCTTCTTCAGGCGGGCGATTAAGTCTCTTTCATAGCTCAAGTATTAAAAACAAAAATTGTTGAAAAGGGGAAAAGTCAGAATTAGTAGACAGATTTTTCTAAAATAAGTTATTGGGGGATTAAATCCGTTCATACAATTTTTTATTAAATATGAGACTAATACTAAAGAGTAGCGATGCGAAAAAATTTTTACGAATAAGGAAAGGTTAAAGAAAGGTATTCGTATGCAGAGTGAGCTATCAGTATAAAGGCTTTCAGTTTACAATGCACATAACCAACACATTTTATATACAAATTATTTACTAATCATCAGACACAGTTTCATTTGATTACAGTTTTTGAGAGATTTGGGTTAGTAAATGTTCAACGCTTTTTTCTTGCATTCAGCCTATTATCTATTTTAATTCAGTTTTTACTTTATTCGAGATATTTAAAAGCTGTGCAGTATTATACTATAAAGGTATTCAGATAATTGTGTGGAGATCTAACCTGTCCATTGTTGTGACAGCTTAACCTTTTTTGATTAGGTTAAGTCAATAGTTTAAGTAGAAAGTTGAGCTTTCAGAAAGCTCAGAAGATAAGAACCTGAAAAATACTTAATTGTCCTCAAGCGAGACGCTTTCGGATGTCGAAATGAGAATAAAAAATAATCCACTTTTTACATACATGCATCACTCTCTAAGACAACATGAGGAGAAGCGAATCTTCCGCTCTGTCAGGTATTTGTTTAAAAAAAAACCTAATTTTTCAAGCAAATAACTGTCCTCATGCTATGTAGATATAATTTCGAAATACCCATACGCAAATACACGGACATACTCATACATTCCGTATAATTACTCTTGCTTGTAATTGAGTTGGTTTTTTGCATTAATTAAAAATAAACGTTAACATTTACAATTCTTATTCTTCTCACTTGAGTAATTATTGGAGTTGTTGTTGTCATTGCTACGCTTCAGTGCATGTTAACAAACGTTAGCTAAACTAAAAAACATTACTCAGCTGCTTAGCACGTCTGCTTTGTCACATAACTTTGCCAGTTGAGTTAAAATTTTCTATTTATTTTTGGCATCAAAGATATCTGAAATGCAAAGAGAGAATTTTTTCTGTAACATTCTTATGCAAATAGTCAAGGAAAGGCAGGAAGTAAGGGAAAAGTCTTGTTTGTTTTGTGTCAAAGCACAAGACAGCATTGTGTTGCGGAAAGGCTTTCTAATTCGTAAAACCTGCAAATCGTCGAAAGGATCGTGACACCAACAAAGGTTATATTGGAAGAAGGCGTGGTTGTGGAACCGATTTCACCTATATTTCGTACACATGTCATCAGGGTGTTAAGAAAATATTATACCACCGAATTTCATTGAAATCGGTCTAGTAGTTCCTGAGATATGGGTTTTGGTCCATAAGTGGACGACGCCACTCCCATTTTCAATTTTTAAAAAAAGCCTGGGTGCAGCTTCCTTCTGCAATTTCTTCCGTAAAATTTAGTGTTTCTGACGTTTTTTGTTAGTCGGTTAACGCACTTTTAGTGATTTTCAACATAATCTTTGTATGGGAGGTGGGCGTGGTTATTATCCGATTTCTTCCATTTTTGAACTGTATATGGAAATGCCTGAAGGAAACGACTATATAGAGTTTGGTTGACATAGTTATAGTAGCTTTCGAGATATGTACAAAACACTTAGTAGGGGGCGGGGCCACTCCCGCTTTTCCAAAAAAATTACGTCCAAATATGCCCCTCCCTAATGCGATCCTTTGTGCCAAATTTCACTTTAATATCTTTATTTATGGCTTAGTTATGACACTTTATAGGTTTTCGGGTTTCGCCATTTAGTGGGCGTGGCAGTTGGCCGATTTTGCCCATCTTCGAACTTAACCTTCTTATGGAGCCAAGGAATACGTGTACCAAGTTTCATCATGATATCTCAATTTTTACTCAAGTTACAGCTTGCACGGACGGACGGACGGACAGACGGACGGACGGACAGACAGACAGACAGACATCCGGATTTCAACTCTATTCGTCACCCTGATCACTTTGGTATATATAACCCTATATCTGACTCTTTTAGTTTTAGGACTTACAAACAACCGTTATGTGAACAAAACTATAATACTCTCCTTAGCAACATTGTCGCGAGAGTATAAAAATAAATTTGTAATTAGATTAGGTTAGGTTGTACTGGCCGGCCATCAAGCCATTGACCTATTGGTCCTTAGTAATGCCAGATGGAGGTTTAGTTTAGTTTGAGGTGAAGTATTCGAAACAGAAGACGTCTAAGTTTTTCGCGAAATGTAAGAGAGACTTGATATTTTCCTTTGATACTTCGTCCAGTTTTTTGAACTTCGAAGCTCCTAGATACTTGAGTCTAGTTCTAGATAGTGCCGGATAAAGGCATAAGAGGTGTTCCAGTGACTCTCTCATGTAAACTCGCCGGCTCGCATGTGATGCCAAGTTTTATACTCTCGCAACAATGTTGCTAACGAGAGTATTATAGTTTTGTTCACATAACGGTTGTTTGTAAGTCCTAAAACTAAAAGAGTCAGATATAGGGTTATATATACCAAAGTGATCAGGGCGACGAGTAGAGTCGAAATCCGGATGTCTGTCTGTCCGTCCGTCTGTCCGTCCGTCCGTGCAAGCTGTAACTTGAGTAAAAATTGAGATATCATTATGAAACTTGGTACACGTATTCCTTGGCTCCATAAGAAGGTTAAATTCGAAGATGGGCAAAATCGGCCAACTGCCACGCCCACAAAATGGCGGTAAACCGAAAACCTATAAAGTGTCATAACAAACCGTTTAAATAAAGATATTAAAGTGAAATTTGGCACCAAAGGATCGTATTTCAGGGAGGGGCATCGTTTGGACGCAATTGTTTTGGAAAAGCTGGGCGTGGCCCCCGCCCCCTACTATTAAGCTTTTTGTACATATCGGAAACTACTATAGCTATGTCAACCAAGATCTACAGAGTCATTTCCTTCAGGCATTTCCATGTACAGTTCAAAAATGGAAGAAATCGGATAATAACCACGCCCACCTCCCATACAAAGGTTATGTTCAAAATCACTAAAAGTGCGATAACCGACTAACAAAAAAACGTCAGAAACACTAAATTTTACGGAAGAAGTGGCAGAAGGAAGCTGCACCCAGGTTTTTTAAAAATTGAAAATGGGCAAGTGGCGCCGCCCACTATGGACCAAAACCATATCTCAGGAGCTACTAGACCGATTTCAATGAAATTCGGTATATAATATTTTCTTAACACCCTGATGACATGTACGAAATATGGGTGAAATCGGTTCGCAACCACGCCTTCTTCCAATATAAAGCTATTTTGAAATCCATCTGATGTCTTCTCTGTATAATACGAGTATAAACATTAGGAACCAATGATGATAGCGGAATAAAACTTTACAAAAATACGGTATTTGAAAAATATGTAAATGACGTATTATGAAATCTCGATTATCACTTTACCATGCGAGAGTATAAAATGTTCGGTGACACCCGAACTTAGCCCTTCCTTACTTGTTAATTAAATAAATTGTAAAATGAGAATTCGACAAAAAACAAACAAGGCTGTGTAAACTGACTTTGAGCAAAACCAAAAACTCCGCCAGAAAGGGAAGGGCCTCTTCAAACCGTTAAATACCAAACGAGGTTTCCGACAAAGCAACTCCCTATCGTGTGACTTCTTCAATCTGCTGCTGGAGAAAATAATTCAACCTACTGCTTGAGAAAATAATTCGAGATGCAGAGCGGATTCGAGAAGACACAATCTTTTATAAGAGTGTACAACTACTGGCGTACGTCGATAATGTTGATATTATTGGCTTCGAAACCGCACCGTTGCGAAGCATAGAATTTAGAAGTTTGCTGAATATTTTCTTCGAAGGCTTCAGTCAGCTCAGGGTTGTCCGACAAACAAATCAGACAGTCAATAGACAAGCGACTTCACCTGACCTCTTAAAAAATAGTGCAGCTGTATTAAATCGCACGGTCTTGGAAGCCAACTCACACGCGGGATAATGCTTTCATAAAAAGTTTCCTTTATTCTAGGTATAAATAAACTAACGCTGTCAAAAAGACCAACTTCAAAAAAAGTATTACGTCAATGAAAACCACACTTATAAACAAACACCCTGTTTGGTCAGAGGCATGTCACTGTGCAAAATCGGATGACCGTGACCATGAATTAGGCTATTCACCTTTGTGAGAGCACCGCTTATGCATATGCACATCAATCCTTACATCCATATACATACATATGTTGCGGTTTTCTCAGATTTGTACTTAATTCCATTTTTGTATGTTCTCATTTTCGGTTGCACTTTGCAAGCAGGTACATATATACATACGCACAAACATACGTATTTCATACCTACGCCCTCATAAGTATATACGCACAAGCTTACATAGCTAATGAGAAAATTTGCTTAGCAACATGAAGGGATAAAATCCGGTGCCTTTATGCATTTAACATTAAAAGAGATTATTAGTAAAGCATTAGAAGTCTTAAGAGTGTAAAGGAAATTAACCCGTATAGCTACATATAATTTATTTCGTGCCTTCAAATGCCTAAGAACAGTAAAGCCAATGTGCCTACCATGGCTGATGAGGAACAATCGCCTTTGTCCTCGCTTATTCAAACGCGTTCAACGATTCTCCGCAATCTACATAGTATAAAGCAATGAATTGCTTGTGAAGAAGTCGATAGTGATACGCATGTTCTCGAATGTCGCCTTCACATTGTTGAGTCCTACTTTCAACATATTTGTGACATCCAGAACAATATTGAAGCTCTTTCTCCGTCAGACCAATCTGGAGCAGAGATTGAAGAAACGTACATTTCAATAAAATCTAAAATACTTTCGTTAATCAACCCCAGAAACCGCGTTTCTGAGTTGAACACTAGCATTTTCAACGCAACAACTTTTGGAAATACTAGCAGTTACCATAATCGATTGCCTTCACTCAAATTGCCTAAATTTGACGGCAAATATGCGGAATTTAAACGTTTTTTCCGCACTTTTTGTAATATGGTGCATGATGATCCAACAATGCCAAAGGTGGACAAATTTAATTATCTTTTAAACTGTCTTTCAGGACCAGCCCTTAGCGTCATCGAACCCTTTCAGGTAACCGAAGAAAATTACCCGAAGGCTATACAGCGGCTCAAGGAAAGATACGATATTTTTCAAGATCATATTACATCGCTTTTTAACACTCCGGTTATGAAAAGATCTGACGCAACAAGTCTACGTAATATTATTGACACTGTTGCAGCTCTTCGAGGTTCATTGCTCTCGTTGGGCTCAGAAAGTGATATAATGAATTCAATGCTAATTCATATCGTCTTAACCAAAATTGATTCTGAATCAAAATCAACATACAATCAGAAGCAAGAGTTTGACCACTTGCCACCGTGGGACGATTGCTACAAGTGGTTGAATCGGCACTGTCAGTATTTAGAAACCTGTTCAAACAATGAAAACTTATAGGTAACACAGCGAGATTGTAAGATACACGGTAAGAAAAATGAAAATTCATTCATTAATGCGATGTCGACTTGTATACATTGCAATAATATAGAGCATAGTCTAAACAATTGTCCTAGTGTTGTCAGTGCGTTTTGATTGGGTGAAGCAAGCAGGAGCGAAATGGACACACCGTATCTAAATACCCATCAAAATTTCGTTGCCATGTATGTCATCAATCGCACCACTCTCATCTTCATTTCGCCACTGTTGGAACTACAAATTATCCATTTGCACAAACTTTAGAACTTAAAGGGAAAGACAATACATCTGTGTCATTCACTTCGCCGAATCCATCCCATCAGTCACCAATTAATCCATCGGAGCGATATTACCGACAGCTTTAATTTACATACACGATAAATTTGGAGTGATGCAGCCAGCTCGCGCGTTATTGGATTCATGTTCCGAATTGAATTTCATCACCGAAGAAACAGCGAAGCGTTTGCAGCTCAAAAGGTTTTTCTCATGTCAGGAAATCTCAGGTATTTCAGATATTCGTTCTGATTCAAAGTATGCAGTAAATGCGAAAATCAAATCTCATATTGGAGATTTTACTTATTACAACACAAATTCCTAGTAGTTTTATAAATACTTCTAAATGGAATATTCCAGAAAATCTTCAGCTTGCGGATCCATATTTCTACAAACCGCAACATATAGATTTATTGCTCCAATGCAGAAATATTTTTTGAGAGCCTTCAAGAGTAAGGAAGAAAAGGAAGTAACACTGTCCGAAGAGATACGTTTGTGCGAAAAACACTTCATTGAAAACGTTTCAAGGTTACACCGACAATATTAGGCAACTCTTTCCATAACGCCAGGAAGAGATTTCTCGCTCTTGAACGACGTCTACCTAACAATAAATTACTAAAAACATGTATGCGGATTTCATAAAAGAATATATTGAACTTGGGCACATGGTTGCCATAAAAAACTTTGATTTCAATAGCTCGCACTATATAATTCCACATCATTGTGTACTTCGTCCACAAAGTACTACGACCAAGCTTCGGCTTGTAGTCGACGCCTCTGCGCGCACCACTTTTGATCATTCATTAAAGGAAATACTCATGGTTGGATCAAAAAAATCAACCAAAACTAATCATCACATTATTATCATATCGTTTATATCCCTACGTATTAACCGCCGATATATCAAAAATGTATCGGCAACTTTTGATTAACGATCAAGTTCAACGGTATTAACTCATTTTGTTGAGAAACGAACCTTATGAGCCATTACAGTTGTTTCAACTCATAACTGTAACTTACGGTATGGCTTCTGCACTATTCCTAGCCATTCGCAGTTTATTTCATATTGCTGATGTCAATAAAGCTGCCTTTCCTCTGACATCATCTGCTATTCGTGAAAGTTTTTATGTTGACGATTTGTTGACTGGTGCAGGTAGTATAGACAACTTACAAAAACTAAAAATTGAAATCATTGAAGTTCTTCGTTCTCATGGTCTTTCTCTGACTAAATGGCACTCGAATTCTACACAACTGACGCATCTTATAATGAAGTTGTAATTAAAACAACTGAAGAAAACAGTACCTAAGCGTTAGGTACGTCATGGAAACCTTTAGCTGATACCCTTTGTTATCGCTATGAATTACCGGATGTGCAGTCAGTTACAAAGCGATCTGTTTTATCAATTATTTCCAAAATATTTGATATCCTCGGTTTAGTGAGCCCCGTGATTATACGTGGTAAAATATTAATGCAAGAAATTTGGATCCGTCGTTTAGATTGGGATGAAACACTACTACCCGATCTTCATAACATTTGGTTGCAGATTAAAGCCGATTTAAATTTCATTAATAAAATCGAAGTTCTTCGTCACGTACAAACAACATGAAATTCTCGCTGTGAAGTCCATGGCTTCGCAGACGCATCAACTTTGCCGCGCATATGGGTGCTGCATTTATGTACGTTCTATCATAAATGACACTTACAAAACTACGTTACTTATTGCTTTAAATCTAAAGTGGCACCGATTAAAGCACAATCGCTTCCTCGTTTGGAGTTATGTGCAGCACTGTTACTGAGTAGGACTTGGCAAAAATCAAGGATAAGGTAATAAAATTTTGCACTCACATATATTTTTGGACTGACTCAGAGATCGTGCTAAAGTAGCTCAACATTCATTCGGCGACATTAAATTACTTCGTTGCCAATCGAGTCTCTGAAATTCAGGAAATTTCAGAAGGCATTAGCTGGAAACACGTACCAAGTACACAAAATCCTCCAGACATCGTTTCACGCGGCTGTAGCGCTCATGATCGTGTAAGTAACGATTTGGTTCTCTGGACCAGAGTTTCTAATAAAAAATTCATCGGAATGGCCTGTAAGAAAGAAGGAATATAACATAAAAATCCAAGATTTGGAACGACGGAAAGGAGTCAACCTTAAGTGTAGCGAAAGCAGCATCGAGGGAAACATCATCAATATCATCATCAACCGCAGTTCATCGTACCACCGATTACTTCGCGTCGCTACATATATAAGTATTTCGTGTTTTCAACAAAGTCGCTGATAACAATAAACTAACGCCAGTAATGATACTTCATCTACCGTTAGCGGAACTCAATCATACCTGGTGGCGAATCGTCGTAGCTATTCAACAGATCGAATTCGCTGCAGAAATTGAAAGACATCAGAAACAACAAGAAGTTAAATCGTTCGTACAGAAGCTGACTCCTTTTCTACATGAAATGAATCTTAACGGAGTGACAGTTTCAGTCCTCCGAGTCGGCGGCCGTTTGTCAAAAGCACCAATTCCTTTTGACGCAAAATTTCCCGCACTTCTTCCAAAAGATCATCGATTTACATTTTTATACATAGAATATCTTCATCGGAAGCATTTACATGCTGGTTCAAATGTTTTAATAACTCTCTTGCGTGAGCGAGTCTAGGTTATAAATGCTCGCGAAATCGTAAGGAACATCGTTCGAAATTGCGTGCTCTGCTTCCATTATAAACCCAAATTAATGGGTCAAATTATGGCGGATCTTCCTGCCAATCACTTGCAAATGCAACGTCCAATTCTAGTTAGCGGCGTTGATTTTTGCGGCCCTTTCAGTACAACTTATCGTCTTCGTGGAAGAGCTGCACACAAAACATACATAGCAATCTTTGTATGCTTTTGTTTTAAACTTGGGAAAATGTTTACTGAAACATTTCAAATGATGAAAAAAGTTTATGGTGATCAGTGCCTATCCCGTAATATTGTACATGAGTGGTTTAAGCGATTCCGAGAAGGTCGTGAGGACCTCTGTGACGATCAGAAGTCGGTCGTCTTCAGAAGTCAAAAATAAAGACAATGCTGATTTGTTTTTACGATTTCGAGGGTATTGTACACCGAGAGTTCGTCCCAGCTGGCCAAACGATTAACGCTGTGTTTTACCTTAGTGTTATGAAGCGTCTTTTGTCACGCATTCGTCGTGCTCGAACACAATACCGTGAGGCAGGGTCCTGGCGCCTGTTGCACGATAATGCGCCGTGTCATCGGTCGACGCTTGTCACTGATTTTTTGACAAAAAAACTCCATATTAACCGTTAATCACTCACTCTGCTCACCTGATCTGGCACCCTGTGATTTTTACCTATTTGGAAAACTTCATTTGCCCATGAAAGGACACTGGTTTCAGGACATTTCAGCTATCCAAAAGGCGACGACCAATATTCTCAAGAGCATTCCGAAAAATGACCTTAAACACTCATTTGAAATGCTAATTGACCGGGCTGAACGCTGTATCGAAGCACAAGGAAACTACTTTGAATAAAAAATTATAACTTTTGAAAAATATTAATTTTTTGTTTTTGTTTTTGTAACAG
This sequence comes from Bactrocera tryoni, assembly GCF_016617805.1. NCBI lineage: Eukaryota > Metazoa > Arthropoda > Insecta > Diptera > Tephritidae > Bactrocera > Bactrocera tryoni. The sequence goes on along the minus strand of NC_052501.1, from coordinate 54,477,702 downwards.
TCCTGTTTCTTTTGCGACAGACCTTGTATGTAAAAGCACATTTAATACAAGCAAGCAATACAACTTTCAAAGCAAGAAAATAGGTAAAGCTCTGCCACTGACATGATAAACACATAATTTTCTTAAATACTTTATAACTTCAGCATTAGTGTTGTATGACAGAAAACAACATTGTGGACAAACAAAAGGTCTCTCAAGCACATAATTCCTTTGCATTTGCTATTTACGAATTCTGGGTTTTTGCATACACACACATACATGCAAACGCATACAAATTTATGTTTCAACCTCTCTTTACGCCTCGCTATTGTTGTTTTAGAGATCTGACGTTGGTATAGAAGGTTTTGTCTTGGCATCTTCTATTTTTCTAAGTTTATTTTCCAATAAAAATAAATGTATGCGCGTATGTCTATAGCAGTCATTTACCTGTGCCCAAAAAATAAGGTGACATTTGAATTTAAACTGCGCGTGTTGAAGGATTTGGAGAATTATTTTTTTTTTTAGGTTGGTAGTACTGTCAGTCACATTTATGTCAAATTGGGATGAGTTATCAAAATATTCATTAGTGTTTGAGCAACGTATCGTTTTGTGAGCTGCTAAAAGTGAGTTTTTCGTTTTTTGCGATGTCGAAATTTGTTGAGCAAAGAATATGCATTAAATTTTGTTTACGTTGAGGATGGTGCAGAAAGCCTTTGGTGATGGGGCTATGTCAAAAAAAAATGTTTACAAGTGGTATAGTGAGTTCTAAGCCGGCCGTGAACGTGTCGAAGACGAAGAGCGTCCAGGACGACCATCAACCTTAACCGACGAAGCTCACGTTCAACAAATCAAAGATTTGGTGTTGAAAAACCGTCGATTAATAATTAGAGACTTTGCTGATGAAGTTGGCATATCGAAACGCTCAGCCAATACCAGTTTGAAGAATGTTTTGGGCCTCAAGCGCGTCAAATCTCGACTGGTACCGAAAACATTGAATTTTTTGGAAAAAAAGCGTCGCGTTGAAGTGTGTGAAACGATGCTTTCCGACGACCAGGGTGTCATGAAATGCATTATAACTGGCGATGAGACTTGCATCTATGCTTACGACCCCGAAACAACCGATCAGTCGAGCGAATATCGTGCCAAAAGAGAGCCGAGACCAAAAAATCGCGCCAAAATCGCTCAAAAATCAAGGTCATGTTGACTGTTTTCTTCGATTATCGTGGTGCTGTGCATTATGAATTCCTTCCAACCGGTCAAACAGTCAACAAGGAATATTACTTGAACGTTATGCGTCGTTTGCGTAACGCTATCCGCCTAAAAAGGCCGGAATTGTGGAAAGACATTTCTTGGTTTTTACACCACGATAATGCACCATCTCATACTGCCCTCGTAACGTTCCGCAACCACCGTATTCACCTGATCTGGTGCCGTGCGACTTCTGGCTGTTCACCAAGGTCAAAAGACCGCTCCGGGGACACCGTTTTTATACGATAGAGGAGATTCAAGAAAGCGTGTTAAGAGAATCTGAAACAGAGAGCTGCAACGATCACAACTTTTTCAATCATACCTGATAATTGACTCGGTTTTTTGTGACGCAAAACTTTGCTTCAACAAAATTTAATGATCGTAAGCGAACGTGCTCAAAGCGATCACTTTTGTTCGATCGAATGCCTTGTGTGAGCAGCAAAGAATGTTTGAGAAAGTTGCTTGCATTCAGCTCGATCACAATCATACCGTTTGGTCATACCGGGTGGTCCGATTCAACCCGATCTACTTATTTCGTCATAAGTCGAAACTCGTGTGCACTTGCTAAATAGTTGAGTTGCAGTTTGATCTCAATAATCGGTGCCGTAAATAATAATAATAATAATTATAATTATTAAATAGCATAATTATGGAGAGCGAATCGGCGAAGAGTGTTGCTGACAACATAGCAAACGGAATGTTCACATTATCTGGCCAGCGCAAGGGAAGAAGCTTTATATAGAATATACTCACTGAAATAGTAAAACCGGACAACAGTACATTAAAAGAATTTGTTTTCGGCCGCACATGTCGCAATGTGTTAAAGTACAGCGCAAGCCAAACGTCAAATTTAAATAGACACAGCTGCTGCAAAAACTTAAAGCAATCCCAAAGTTTAAAAACTGTCACACCGCTGGAGAAAACTGTCGGCCATTTTCAGCTATGCGCGGTTCTGGGTTTGTTAAGCTAGTATAGTTTTTTATTAAGATTGGCGCAACTTATGGAGAGCACGCCCACGTGGAAGACATGCTACCCGATCCAACAACCATTTCATGTAAAGTGTCGAAATGCGCCAATGAAAAGAAGAAAGATTTAAAGACTGAAATCAATAAGATTATGAGGAGTGATGGCGCCTTAGTAACAATTGATGTGTGGTCATACAACTTTGTAAAGCGCAACTTTTTAGGAGTAACATTCCACTACCAAAAGGATTTCAAATTCTTTGACCTATTTTTGAGAATGAAATCAATTTCGAAAGGACAACCGGCGACAACATCTTAAAAAAACTTAAAAGTTTATTCAATGAATTTGATATTTGGAATATTGAAAAAATTACGTTTGTAACGAATAGAGGAATAAATATCTTAAAAGCCTTACAAAATAATTCTAGACTAAATTGTAGCAGCCATTTGTTTAACAATGTGTTGGACAAGTCGTTCTCTGCCACCACAGAACTCGCAGAAGTGTTGGAATAGTATAAAAAAATAGTTAAATATTTAAAAAAATCACAATTTGCAGCATCTCCTGACCACTTCTCTAAAAAGCCAATGCCCTACACGTTAGAACTCCCATTATTTTATGCTCAACTCAAAAATAGCGTTGCAAATTCATTCGATTCCTGCCAGCAGCGCAGCCGCTGAGCGTTATTTTTCTTTAGCTGGAAATATTATAACTGAAAAAAGAAATAGGCTCGGACCATGCTCAGTTGATAGCTTATTTTTTTTAAATTAATTTTATAATAGTTTTAGCAATTAAAATTGAAACCAGAAAATAAACCTTTTTTTAATTTTAAGTTTTTGTTGATCTCAATGAAGAAGTGATAAAAATTTGAAATTTGTGTTCCCTAATATTTTAAGCATTACCTTAGTTTATTAATTTTAAGCATTAATTGAATTTTAGTTTTAAGCGTTAAAAATGAAGAAATATATGCAGTAATGTTTTGGTTAATTTTATGCATCGCAACTTGTTTTCGTTAAAACACACAAATATGTACATACAAACTATGCACATACATATTCGCAGGGCAATTCTCGTTCTGATTGGTTCCATCACAATCAAATCAAATGCAGCTTGATCGATGTCTGAGTTTTCGTGCATCGTTGGACTCGATCGTTTTTTTCTGTACAATCATTTCCAATCCTCATACCGGAACCAAAAAATCAGTAAGCAGAGCAATCAAACCAATTGATCGAACTCGTTCGTTTTGAGCTCGAAACTCGATCGAACAATTTTGTAGCGAACCGCTGTGTTGAGTTGTGACCGTTTTGAGCGAGACTGATCAAACCGAATCGATCATACTCAATGCAGGTCTCTGATCTGAAAGTTGTAAACTACAGAGCAAGAATTTATGAAACAGTTATTTTACAATAATATTGAGTTCTCCTTTACCTCAGTTTAGACGCCATGATTTGAAGTATGTGGCGACTTCAGACAAACCTCCAAAAACATTAACTTGCACCGTAGCTATAATATATTTGTAAGGTCAACCGCATAATTGCATCCCTGCAACACAAAAGAACGAGCGCACCAAGAACCCGAGAAGAGTAGTCGGAGTAGATACGTCGTCGCGTCAACATCGTTCGTGAATAATCATTTAGTTTTCATTTTATTTTAACTTTCAAAACGAATATATTTAATATAATTGAACTATGTAATAATAAATAATATTGTACGAGATACAATCTTTAAATAATAAATCAGAATCCTGACAAAACCCTAAAGATCTGGCATCTTTTAGTTCAGAAGTGGGATGCTTCTCATAGCCACACATGTGTGTGTTTTTGTTGTGATCGGTTTGAGCAGTAGCACATGCGAGTGGTCGTGCGTTTGATCATAGCAGACCAAGTCACGATCATGTTGGTGACGGTTTGCGTTCGAAAATCAAACAGAATGGTTGTTGCGATTAGCCTATCGAGCGTACGAATGGACGAGCGATTAGAGAAGCATAGAAACGAAATCGGCGGTTTGCATTTAAAAACGTAGACATAATTGTTGTAATTTACCTGTTGCGCGTACGAATGGACGAGCAGTTGGCGAAACATAAAAGCAAGAAAAGCGAAGGTTTGCATTTGTGCATGTACAAACGGACAAGCGTTCGGTGAAACGAGAGAGAGAAATAAATAAAAAAACATTGTGACGGTTTGTGTTTGAATTACATTCTCGCGTACGAATGGACGAGAGATTGCGAAACGGGTACATACAGAAAGTGTAAAAACAAAAGAAGAGAGAAACAGTGACAATTGTGTTGTTATTGTCTAAAATTTTGTTTGCATGACGAATAAGAAGCAAAATAAAGAAAAGTAAAATCCAATAAGAATACTTGTTAAAAAAAAGGAGCATCTTTGAAAGTTGACGAACTGAAGGAACAACTTCTTCTTAATTGGCGTAGACACCGCTTACGCGATTAAAGCCGAGTTAACAACAGTGCGCCAGTCGTTTCTTCTTTTCGCTACGTGGCGCCAATTGGATATTCCAAGCGTAGCCAACGGAGTGGAGGTCTTCCTCTTCCTCTGCTTCCCCCGGCGGGTACAGCGTCGAATACTTTCAGAGCTGGAGTGTTTCCGTCCATTCGGACAACATGACCTAGCCAGCGTAGCCGCTGTCTTTTAATTCGCTGAACTATGTCAATGTCGTCATATATCTCGTACAGCTCATCGTTCCATCGAATGCGACATTCGCCGTGGCCAACGCGCAAAGGACCATAAATCTTTCGCAGAACTTTTCTCTCGAAAACTCGCAACGTAGACTCATCAGTTGTTGACATCGTCAAAGCCTCTGCACCATATAGCAGGACGGGAATTATGAGTGACTTATAGAGTTTGGTTTTTGTTTGTCGAGAGAGGACTTTGCTTCTCAATTGCCTACTCAGTCCGAAGTAGCACCTGTTGGCAAGAGTTATCCTGCGTTGGATTTCTGGGCTGACGTTGTTGGTGGTGTTTACGCTGGTTCCAAGATAGACGAAATTATCTACGACTTCAAAGTAATGACTGTCAGCAGTGGCGTGAGTGCCAAGTCGCGAGTGCGACGACTGTTTGTTTAATGACAGGAGATATTTCGTCTTGCCCTCGTTCACTGCCAGACCCATTTGTTTTGCTTCCTTGTCCAGTCTGGAGAAAGCAGAACTAACGGGTGTTAAGGCCGATGATATCAGTATCATCGGCAGACGCCAGCAGCTGTACACTCTTATAAAAGATGGTACCTTCTCTATTAAGTTCTGCAGCTCAAACTATTTTCTCCAGAGGCAGGTTGAAAAAGTCACACGATAGGCAGGTTGAAAAAGTCGAACGGTTAGGAGAGGTGCTTCCCGATTCTGACGGAGCTTTTGGTGTAAGCTGACGTTGAAGCTGAGCAACTACGTAATATTAATTTACTAACATCGGGCTCAAAAGTCGAATTGATAATGCGATTAAATGACTTCTTAGGTAGTGATGAAACAGAATATAATTTACAAAGCCAGGTAAATGATTTGCGTGAAATGATGCAGACTATGATGAAGATCATGCAAAGTTTTGCTGGTCAAATGCAGCAAAGAAATAATGATACAGTGCGAGAAAATGTATGTAAATGAAGAACGTTTAGTTACTACACCACAGAATTCAATACGAACAGTGGGCCGAAGTGCCAGTGTAAAGGAAATTGCATCGACAATTCCCAACTACTGATAACTCACTAACAGTGACACAATTTTTGTAAATAGAGTGGACAGTGGCAGTGTATGTAAAATTAAAAGGTGTTGCGCGTATATGGTTAGACGCAGCACCAGCATTTTATTCCAATTGGCCTGATTTGGCGAAAGCGTTAAAAAGCGAATTCGGTTGTGAATTGAATGATGCGCAAGTACATTATAAAATGGCAAGTACGACGCGTATGCAAAATGAAAAGATTTTAGAGTATTGTTTTAGAATGAGCGGACTAGGCCGACGGTATGGCCTGAGTGAAAGTTCAATTATAAAATACATTCGCAACGGATTGAAACACCGTGAATTGCAGACTGCAATAGTTGCATTGAAGTTTAACTCGTCAAAAGATATGCGCGAAATAATTGAAAGTTACCTTCAAAACTTAACTGTGACAAAGCAATTTAAAAATGAATATACGAGTGATCGAAATAAAGACAGTGCAAAAGACATGCGTTGGAATACAATCGAAACAAAAGGCATAACGTGTTATAATTGTAAAGAATGTGGACATATCACACGGAATTGTCCAAAACCGAGGCAACCGCGTAAATGTAAAGATTGTAACAAATTCCACGGAAGTAACGAACCAGAAAATTGTGGTAAAAAAACAGTAGATGTGAAGCAAACACACATACATCAACCATCTGAGTTTTTCGAAAAACCAATCAGCGTAAACGGTAAGGCGTTAGTAGCTTTCGTAGACACTGGTAGTGAATGCAGTATGATACGACGATCAGCTGTAACAAATTTAAATACCAAGAAGTATCCAAGCGCTGTAGAAATAATAGGCATTTGCGGTGGAAAACGTACTTCAACTGAGAGTATCAACGTGAACCTGGCTGTTGATGATATAGTTTTAATCGTCAATTTGTTTATTGTTGATGATGATATATTAACAATGGTCGTAATTTTGGGGCAAGATATTTTTAAAAACGCAGACGTTGTTGCAGAAATAAAGAACGACAGCTTCGTATTTTCTACGCAGGTTACAAAGGGGGAACTTAAGCATCGAGAAACTGATTTCAGCAAAATTATTAGCAGTATAGACGACATAAATGTAAAAGCTGACTTGCAAGTATTGTTAGCTGATAACACAGACATTTTTGCGGAAAATCTTACTGATATTGGCCACATCTAAATCCGACTACGCAAGTCCAATTATTTTAGTAAAAAAGAAAACTGGCGGTGAACGCCTTTGCGTCGACTATAGGCGACTTAATCAGCATACGATAAAAGAAGCGAAGCTATGCGATACAAATATTTTTCAGTACTAGATTTAAACAGCGGGTACTATCAGGTACCAATAGAAGAAGGGTGTCGCAAGTATACAGCGTTTATAACAACTGAAGGTTTGTTTGAGTTTAAGAGAATGCCGTTTGGCCTCAGAAACGCGCCTGCAGTATTCCAGCGGCTAATGCAAAATATCAAAGATAGAACTCGACCTGGTGACATGATCCACTACATATTACATGCATATTTGTAGGTAGCAGTAACGTCACCGAGATGTATGAAAAACTTAAACGTGTTTTTAAGGCATTGCGCGAACTCAATTTAACATTAAATATTAAAAAATGCGAGTTTATGAAGCAGACGATTGAGTTTTTAGGGCACAAACTTCATTCAGGTGGCATAAGCCCAGGTACGGTGAAGACAATTGCCGTAAATTGTTTTACTACTCCAAAATCTATAACAGATGTAAGACGTTTTCTTGGTCTTAGCAGATATTTTCGACGCTTTGTGCCAGGTTACTCGATTATAAGTGAGCCGTTACGTTTATTGCTGCGTAAAAATCAACAATTTCAATGGGCAGAAAAACAAGAAGAAGCATTTTTAGCATTGAAAACAGCGTTAACATCGAAGCCATTGATGACAGGATATCGTGTCGAGGCAGATCATCAGATCCACACTGATGCTAGCTCTGTTGGTATTGCGGGTGTACTTTTACAACGAGACGGTGGCGACTGGAAACCAGTTGCATATTACAGTAGATCTACGACAGACAGCGAGCGAAACTTTCATAGCTATGAGCTGGAAGTACTGGCGGTGGTGAGCAGCCTAGAGCGTTTTAGGTATTATGTGCAAGGGAAAGAGATCGTAGTTGTGACTGACTGTAGCGCGGTTACTACAGCAATGCACAAACGTGAGTTGATACCACGAATTGCACGTTGGTGGCTACGTATTCAAGACTTTCTTGTAAAATTGGAGCACCGACCAGGTAGAAGAATGGAGCATGTCGATTTTCTCAGCAGAATGCCATATGAAAAAGGTGAAGAAATCTATACAGCATCTCTGAAAATTGCGAAAACAACTTTAGACGTAGGTGACTGGATATACAGTATGCAACATCAAGACAAAGATATTCGAGATATTGTAGAAAAACTTGCCAGCGGTGATAAAATTACTAATGATGAATACAAAATCGAAAACGGAAGACCTTATCGAAAGCAGAAAAGTAATAAGCTATGGGTAGTACCAAAATCAATGCGATAGAAAATTGTACAGAGCGTGCACGAGAAAGTTAAACATCTCAGTACAGAAAATACTTTAGAAGAATTAAATACATATTTTTGGTTTCCTCGAATGCGCAATTTTGTAAAGACATTTTTGAAATCGTGCATTGAATGCGCATATATGTATGTAATAAACAGCGGGGTGGCAAAATAGAAGGAGCGTATCATTATGACGAGATAGAACCTGTACCTTTCAAGACGGTACATATCGATCATCTAAGACCTCTTCCTCGTAGCAAGAAGCAGAACGAACACGTAAGAGTCCTCGTTGATTCATTCACGAAATTTTCAGTATTACGAGCTGTTAGAAGCACAGCGACACGACATGTATTGACATTACTTAACGAAGTAAGCAGCTATTTCGGAGTGTCAACACGAATAGTAACCGATCGTGGAACAGCGTTTACTTCTCGGGATTTTAGACAATATTGCAACGATAATGATATTAAACGCGCAAACGGACATGCAGAGCGTACCAACCGAACTCTACTGGGTATGTTACTTCCGTCGACGGACGACGACAAAACCTGGGATGATCAACTTAGAGGTATACAGTGGGCACTAAACACTACAAAGAACAAAACAACTCAGCGAACTCCACAGGAACTTTTATTCAATTACAAGCCTCGAAATATTCTTCAGAATAAATTAATATTAGCTTTACATGAAGGTGATGTTACAAGTAATGACGAGATGAACGAAATTCAAACTGAAGCAGTAAGTCGTATTAATCAGCAGCGAGAAAAAGCTAAACAGCGTTTTAACGAAAAACATCG